>NC_069509.1:130184142-130484142 GCF_027579735.1 Bombina bombina | reverse complement strand
AGATCTAAGGGTTGGGTACAAATAGAAACAAACATGGCAGACACATCCCACTTAGGAAACAAATGCTGGAATATCCAGGCACTAGGAATCCCCTCTATATCCCAGTCTTCCACGTCTAATGAGACCTGGAGAGACTGGCTATATGTCCTCAAAACATATCCAAAAATCTCTTCAAAATATTCCCCACTTACAAGCTTGATACTTAATCCAGAGTTTCCCCCGGGGCTGACTCAAGAGAGGAACACAGGTGCCACCCAAATCCCCCCAATACAGATACACACCTTATTAGAAAACAATAAGGTAAAATCCAAGCAACAAATAGACTCACTATCAATTCCCTTTTTTGCCTCCTGGTTCAATTACCATCAGGCGAGACATTTTCTACTCACACACAAAAGTAAAGCGGATTTTATGAGACCTCTGACAAAATTTGAGCAAGCATGCTTGAGTGACTTGAAAGGTCCCAGATCGATTTCTACACTATACAAACTGGTTTTAGAAAATAGATTCCCGAACCTGCCTTCATATACTGCAGGGTGGGATAGAGAGCTTGAAACGAATACACTCACTAAAGACTGGCAGTTAAGATTTGAGAATTTATCACATTCAGCCCATTCGGCAAGAGCGAAAGAAACAAACATTAAAGTCTGTATGCGATGGTACATGACCCCAGCCAAAATAAAGCGCATTTTTAAGGGGAGCTCAGGCCACTGCTGGAGGGGTTACGACCTACCAGGACATATGACACATATATGGTGGGATTGTGAACCTATTAGAAATTTTTGGTCAGCAATTTTCCAAGAAATTAATGCAGTTCTACACACGCAAATTAACTCGAGCATAGAGTTAGCACTTCTCCATAATGATCCCCCCATAACATGCAAAATACGCAAACAACTGTTTCATATTATGCTAAATACGGCAAAACAAATGATACCCAGATGCTGGAAAACAACCAAAATACCTACCGTTAGTGAATGGGTGAAATTAGTTAACTCAGATATGATATTAGAAAGATTCCATTATCTCCAAATAGGAGGTTTGACCTTTTTTGAAGACATGCTACTCCTATGGGAGTCATATAAATATAAGCCCAAGTAGGACCGACATAAAAGATCATAGTCACATATGCTATTTAATAGCCTCTCATAGAAGGATCACATTACTTCCCAACAAGCGCTAACCTAGATGTAATGTAGCATTATCTCTGATACCCGAGCACATGCAACTCCATCTTTAATATTGTAACCTACCATGTTATTGTTTTTATTTTTGTTTTGTTTTCTTGTTTTTTTTTTTGTTCTTTCTTTTTTCTGTTCTTTTTCTTTCCATTTGCTACCAATGAAGTTTAGTATTGATGCGTAGTGGTTTTGTTAATTTGAGGTTTCATCATATGCACTAAGATTTTTGTAATACTCTTATGTAACAGTCCTGTATTCAAGATCGTAAGCAAACAAAAAATAAGTGAACTAATGGAGTTATATTTCTTCGGTTTGCCAAAGACATTAGCCCGGATGAATAGACTCAAACTCACATGGACTGGCTACTTGAATATGGATGCCTAGGAGGTTTACCTTATGCCTCTCTAGCCTAAGTACTGTACAACTGCACCATGCTGATCTTTATTGTTGGAATAATGCCTTTGTTATAATTTATGCATATAACTTAATAAAAAAATAAATATAAAAAAATAAATAAAAAAAATGGTAAAGCGAATGCTCTGTCCAGGAGAGATACTAAACCTGAAATCAAAAGGACACCCACAACTGTTATTAACAAAGAAAATTTCATTGGATTGACTACAGATCTTTTACAACATACCAAGCAGTCTCAGTGATCTGATTCCACGGCTCCTTTAAATAAATTACGTGAAGACGGGACTGGCATTCTGTACTAGAAGAACCAACTCTTTGTACCTGAAAAACTCAGAAACCTTGTTTTACAAATGGTACATGACTCACCCCTTGCAGGACATATGGGCAACCAAAAGACCTTTAACCTCCTGGAACGTACCTTTTGGTGGCCATCCATATATCAGTCTGTAAAGGATTACGTATCCTCTTGTACCATTTGTGCAACTTCTAAGGTTTCCCGTCAATGTCCTCTTGGTATACTTCAACTTCTACCAGCTCCTCAGAGACCTTGGAGTAAAATCTCTATGGATTTTATTGCTGAGCTCCCTACTTCCTCTACCTACACAACTATTCTTGTTGTAGTGGATTTGTTCTTAAAGATGGCACACTTTATTCCCTTCCATTGTTTACTAACTTCTAAGCAGACCGCTGAACTCTTCATAAAGGAAATTGTTGCTCAGTGACAGGGGCACCCAGTTCACTTCAAGATTTTAGAGAAAGTTATGTAAGGCCCTACACATACAACAAAGACTTAGGCCTAGATTTGGAGTTCGGCGGTAAAAGGGCTGTTAACGCTCCGCGGGTTTTTTTCTGGCCGCACCATAAATTTAACTCTGGTATCGAGAGTTCAAACAAATGCTGCGTTAGGCTCCAAAAAAGGAGCGTAGAGCATATTTACCGCAAATGCAACTCTCGATACCAGAGTTGCTTACGGACGCGGCCGGCATCAAAAACGTGCTCGTGCACGATTCTCCCATAGGAAACAATGGGGCAGTTTGAGCTGAAAAAAAACCTAACACCTGCAAAAAAGCAGCGTTCAGCTCTTAACGCAGCCCCATTGTTTCCTATGGGGAAACACTTCCTACGTCTGCACCTAACACTCTAACATGTACCCCGAGTCTAAACACCCCTAACCTTACACTTATTAACCCCTAATCTGCCGCCCCCGCTATCGCTGACCCCTGCATTACACTTTTAACCCCTAATCTGCCGCTCCGTAAACCGCCGCCACCTACGTTATCCCTATGTACCCCTAATCTGCTGCCCTAACATCGCCGACCCCTATGTTATATTTATTAACCCCTAATCTGCCCCCCACAACGTCGCCGACACCTGCCTACACTTATTAACCCCTAATCTGCCGAGCGGACCTGAGCGCTACTATAATAAAGTTATTAACCCCTAATCCGCCTCACTAACCCTATCATAAATAGTATTAACCCCTAATCTGCCCTCCCTAACATCGCCGACACCTACCTTCAATTATTAACCCCTAATCTGCCGACCGGAGCTCACCGCTATTCTAATAAATGTATTAACCCCTAAAGCTAAGTCTAACCCTAACACTAACACCCCCCTAAGTTAAATATAATTTTTATCTAACGAAATAAATTAACTCTTATTAAATAAATAATTCCTATTTAAAGCTAAATACTTACCTGTAAAATACATCCTAATATAGCTACAATATAAATTATAATTATATTATAGCTATTTTAGGATTAATATTTATTTTACAGGCAACTTTGTAATTATTTTAACCAGGTACAATAGCTATTAAATAGTTAAGAACTATTTAATAGTTACCTAGTTAAAATAATAACAAATTTACCTGTAAAATAAATCCTAACCTAAGATATAATTAAACCTAACACTACCCTATCAATAAAATAATTAAATAAACTACCTACAATTACCTACAATTAACCTAACACTACACTATCAATAAATTAATTAAACACAATTGCTACAAATAAATACAATTAAATAAACTATCTAAAGTACAAAAAATAAAAAAGAACTAAGTTACAGAAAATAATAAAATATTTACAAACATAAGAAAAATATTACAACAATTTTAAACTAATTACACCTACTCTAAGCCCCCTAATAAAATAACAAAGCCCCCCAAAATAAAAAATTCCCTACCCTATTCTAAAATACAAATATTACAAGCTCTTTTACCTTACCAGCCCTGAACAGGGCCCTTTGCGGGGCATGCCCCAAGAATTTCAGCTCTTTTGCCTGTAAAAAAAAACATACAATACCCCCCCCCCAACATTACAACCCACCACCCACATACCCCTAATCTAACCCAAACCCCCCTTAAATAAACCTAACACTACCCCCCTGATGATCTTCCTACCTTGTCTTCACCATGCCAGGTTCACCGATCCGTCCTGGCTCCAAGATCTTCATCCAACCCAAGCGGGGGCTAGACATCCACTGAAGAAGTCCAGAAGAGGGTCCAAAGTCTTCCTCCTATCCGGCAAGAAGAGGACATCCGGACCGGCAAACATCTTCTCCAAGCGGCATCTTCTATCTTCTTCCATCCGATGACGACCGGCTCCATCTTGAAGACCTCCAGCGCGGATCCATCCTCTTCTTCCGACGACTAGACGACGAATGACGGTTCCTTTAAGGGACGTCATCCAAGATGGCGTCCCTCGAATTCCGATTGGCTGATAGGATTCTATCAGCCAATCGGAATTAAGGTAGGAATTTTCTGATTGGCTGATGGAATCAGCCAATCAGAATATAGTTCAATCCGATTGGCTGATCCAATCAGCCAATCAGATTGAGCTCGCATTCTATTGGCTGTTCCGATCAGCCAATAGAATGCGAGCTCAATCTGATTGGCTGATTGGATCAGCCAATCGGATTGAACTATATTCTGATTGGCTGATTCCATCAGCCAATCAGAAAATTCCTACCTTAATTCCGATTGGCTGATAGAATCCTATCAGCCAATCGGAATTCGAGGGACGCCATCTTGGATGACGTCCCTTAAAGGAACCGTCATTCGTCGTCTAGTCGTCGGAAGAAGAGGATGGATCCGCGCTGGAGGTCTTCAAGATGGAGCCGGTCGTCATCGGATGGAAGAAGATAGAAGATGCCGCTTGGAGAAGATGTTTGCCGGTCCGGATGTCCTCTTCTTGCCGGATAGGAGGAAGACTTTGGACCCTCTTCTGGACTTCTTCAGTGGATGTCTAGCCCCCGCTTGGGTTGGATGAAGATCTTGGAGCCAGGACGGATCGGTGAACCTGGCATGGTGAAGACAAGGTAGGAAGATCATCAGGGGGGTAGTGTTAGGTTTATTTAAGGGGGGTTTGGGTTAGATTAGGGGTATGTGGGTGGTGGGTTGTAATGTTGGGGGGGGGGGTATTGTATGTTTTTTTTTACAGGCAAAAGAGCTGAAATTCTTGGGGCATGCCCCGCAAAGGGCCCTGTTCAGGGCTGGTAAGGTAAAAGAGCTTGTAATATTTGTATTTTAGAATAGGGTAGGGAATTTTTTATTTTGGGGGGCTTTGTTATTTTATTAGGGGGCTTAGAGTAGGTGTAATTAGTTTAAAATTGTTGTAATATTTTTCTTATGTTTGTAAATATTTTATTATTTTCTGTAACTTAGTTCTTTTTTATTTTTTGTACTTTAGATAGTTTATTTAATTGTATTTATTTGTAGCAATTGTGTTTAATTAATTTATTGATAGTGTAGTGTTAGGTTAATTGTAGGTAATTGTAGGTAGTTTATTTAATTATTTTATTGATAGGGTAGTGTTAGGTTTAATTATATCTTAGGTTAGGATTTATTTTACAGGTAAATTTGTTATTATTTTAACTAGGTAACTATTAAATAGTTCTTAACTATTTAATAGCTATTGTACCTGGTTAAAATAATTACAAAGTTGCCTGTAAAATAAATATTAATCCTAAAATAGCTATAATATAATTATAATTTATATTGTAGCTATATTAGGATGTATTTTACAGGTAAGTATTTAGCTTTAAATAGGAATTATTTATTTAATAAGAGTTAATTTATTTCGTTAGATAAAAATTATATTTAACTTAGGGGGGTGTTAGTGTTAGGGTTAGACTTAGCTTTAGGGGTTAATACATTTATTAGAATAGCGGTGAGCTCCGGTCGGCAGATTAGGGGTTAATAATTGAAGGTAGGTGTCGGCGATGTTAGGGAGGGCAGATTAGGGGTTAATACTATTTATGATAGGGTTAGTGAGGCGGATTAGGGGTTAATAACTTTATTATAGTAGCGCTCAGGTCCGCTCGGCAGATTAGGGGTTAATAAGTGTAGGCAGGTGTCGGCGACGTTGAGGGGGGCAGATTAGGGGTTAATAAATATAACATAGGGGTCGGCGATGTTAGGGGTAGCAGATTAGGGGTACATAGGGATAACGTAGGTGGCGGCGATTTGCGGTCGGAAGATTAGGGGTTAATTATTTTAAGTAGCTTGCGGCGACGTTGTGGGGGGCAAGTTAGGGGTTAATAGATATAATACAGGGGTCGGCGGTGTTAGGGGCAGCAGATTAGGGGTACATAAGTATAACGTAGGTGGCGGTCGGCAGATTAGGGGTTAAAAATTTTAATCGAGTGGCGGCGATGTGGGGGGACCTCGGTTTAGGGGTACATAGGTAGTTTATGGGTGTTAGTGTACTTTAGGGTACAGTAGTTAAGAGCTTTATAAACCGGCGTTAGCCAGAAAGCTCTTAACTCCTGCTATTTTCAGGCGGCTGGAATCTTGTCGTTAGAGCTCTAACGCTCACTGCAGAAACGACTCTAAATACCGGCGTTAGGAAGATCCCATTGAAAAGATAGGCTACGCAAATGGCGTAGGGGGATCTGCGGTATGGAAAAGTCGCGGCTGCAAAGTGAGCGTTAGACCCTTTAATCACTGACTCCAAATACCAGCGGGCGGCCAAAACCAGCGTTAGGAGCCTCTAACGCTGGTTTTGACGGCTACCGCCGAACTCTAAATCTAGGCCTTAGTATTTCCTATCACCCCCAGACCAATGTTCAGACAGAGAGAACAAACCAGTGGTTAGAACAGTACCTTAGGTGTCACTGTTCTCATCAGCAGGATTCATTGGCATCCTTCCTACCATTTGCTGAATTTGCCTAAAATAATTCTGTTAGTTCCACCACTGGTTTCACCCCATTCTTCGTCAACTATGGCCTCCATCCTAAATACAACTTCTTACCTGCAATAGAAGCTGCATGCCCCCAGGTTAACAATCTCATCAATAGTATCACCCAAACCTTCTCTATTGTACACTCCAACATTAAGGATGCGCAAGCATCTCAGAAAATATTTTACAACCTCTGGCATCGTGAACAACCTATATATAAAGTTGGACAACATGTTTGGCTATCCACCAAAAATCTTAAACTTCACACTCCTTCCAGGAAACTTAGAAGGTTTTACATAGGTCCGTATCCCATCACGGCTATCTTAAACCCATCCACTGTGACCTTACAACTACCTCCTTCCTTTAAGATACAACTGACATTCCATGTCTCTTTGGTTAAACCTTGTTTGTCGTCCACCACTGTCGCTCTTCCTTCCGAACCGGCTCCTGACGGCGATTCTGATCTCGACTATAAGGTTCACAGCATCTTGGATTCAAGACGCCAATCTGATACCCATTTCCGTTATTCCCAGACCTTGTTGAAAGATTACAAAATGTCACTGTCTTTACAAAACCTAACCTTAGGGAAGCTTATAACTTGGTACGGATAAAACATGGTGATAAGTGGAAAACAGCTTTCCGTATCAGGTATGGTCTTTACAAATATTTTGTAATGCCTTTCGGCTTATGTATTGCCCCCGCAACTTTTCAGGCCTTCATAAATGATGTTTTCCGTGACTTATTAGACATTTGCGTCGTCATTTACTTGGACGACATCCTTATTTATTCAACCAGCCAAGAGGGACATATTAAACATGTCCGATGGGTTCTGTCTAGGCTTAGAACAGAACCCATCGCCACCTACGCTTCAAGCACACTTCTCTACGGCTCTCCAAAGGCCTGTGATTTTCAGTCCTTCATAGAAGCCCTCCCTGTCAGCATTTACGCTCACTGCTGTTTTGTGCGCTCACTCAGGACACTTACCTACAGTGCTGTTCTTACACGGAGCTCTAACCATCACAAACGCTGCTAGTGAACTTTTGGTTTAGCACTCATTGCCGCAGACCTGTGCTTGTTGATTCTCTGGAGATTCCTCACCTGCTAGTGTTACTTACATTGCCAGTCATTGCGCTTACCTCATCCTGCTGCCGCAATCCTCCCTTCAACATTGTTTAGCCAACCAGAGCATCAGACCCCCCTGACTGTTTGTGTTACGGCACAGACTAACTGCTGCATCCTGCCGTCCTAGTTAAAACATCTGCCAGTCAAGTCTGCAGGGATTCAGCTCCACCTATACCCGGCCTACCCATTCTCACTTTTGTGAGACAGATAAGTATCTATTCCCTATTATTTGCCAGTTATATTATGGTTACTTTATTTGTGTTTCTATTCAGTTTCCTGTTTTCTGTAGCAAGTTATTCCTTCCAGCCTTGGACGGTTGTAATTCCTTTATATAGATCAGAATATATTAAATGCAAGCAATTCTAATTGGGGTTCTCATTTGTGTTCCCTAATTACGTTTTTTTCTTTGCAACATTATAATTAACCTGCGTGACAGAATACCTACAATTACTTTGTGTTTCTATTCAGTTTCCTGTAGCAAGTTATTCCTTTATATAGATCACAATATATTAAATGCAAGCAATTCTAATAGGGGTTCTCATTTGTGTTCCCTAATTAAGTTTTTTCTTTGCAACATTATAATTAACCTGCGTGACAACAGGCAGTTAACTCGGGACAGGTCTGGTTGTAAGGCCCATTGGGAAAATTATACAACACACAGAGAAAGTCCAGCACTCACTTACAAGCTCTCAGCTAAAATTAAAAGCAAAACGGGAAGGGTTAGTTACCGCATCTGGCCAAATGGGACAAGCCCAGGTACTACGTCAAGGTCCCTTACAAAACCTGTGTCCCTAAACCAGCAAAACAATGCAAGCTCTCAATCAAACAAACTGGGAACAAGTGAAGGGTGCAAAGGCTTTTGTAATCACCATAGACATATAAAAAAATGTTTCGGGATTGCTCCCTTAAACTCCTTTTTACATCCACTCTTGGACTTTTTTTGTATTACCATTGAGCACCCAGGGCTGAGCATGTTGCAGGGTCATGGGATGTGTACCCAGTCCAGTATGAGATTGCAGTCCCCTTCCGTGTTTTTATATGTCTAGGGTGATTACATAAGCCCGTGCACCCTTCATTTGTTCCCAGTTTGTTTGATTGAGAGCTTGCATTGTTTGGCTGGTTTATGGACCCAGGTTTTGGAAGGGACCTTGACGTGGTACCTGGGCTTGTCCCATTTGGCCAGATGCGGTAACTAACCCTTCCATTTTTACTTCTAATCTTAGCTGAGAGCTTATGAGTGCTGGACTTTCTCTGTGTGTTGTATTAATTTTTTTGTAATTTTCCCTATGGGCCTTGCACCCAGACCTGTCCGGGGTTAACTGTCTGTGACTCTGGGGACAGCACAGCTTTCTGCGAGTGCCATTGAGCACCCAGGGCTGAGCAGGTTGCAGGGTCATGGGATGTGTACCCAGTCCAGTCTGAGAGTGCAGTCCCCTTCCATGTTTTGTATATGTCTAGGGTGATTACATAAGCTTGTGCACCCTTAACTTGTTCCCAGTTTGTTTGATTGAGACCTTGCATTGTTTGGCTGGTTTAGAAACACAGGTTTTGGAAGGGACCTTGACATGGTACCTGGGCTTGTCCCATGTGGCCAGATGCGGTAACTATCCCTTCCATTTTTGCTTTTTAATCTTAGCTGAGAGCTTGTAAGTGAGTGCTGGACTTAATCTGTGTGTTGTATATATATATACAGTATATATATATATATATATATATGTGTGTGTGTGTTTGTATATTTGTATGTATATATGTGTATTTATGTATGTATGTCTCCACAAACATACATAAATATATACACATATATATCCCTTTAAAAAACTTTGTATACATTTATTTAAATAATAAACATATGTTGTACATGGGTATTATTGTACTTTTATTCTAGCACTGTTAACTTCAGTTCTAAAGTTATAATATTTATTTTATCACAGCACATAACTCACAACTTGTAAGCAATGTTTAGCATGGCTGCGCTATCCTTTGAAAGCATAGGGTAATGATAAAGAGATGTCGTCCATGATAAACATTCTCTCGTAATTCTGTTTTATCATGGACGTGTAATATCATATTGTGCGCTATTCTGAGCGCGGACTTGTGATATTAATAGCGCACCCTGTGCTATCAATAGTGCTCCACTTGTAACCTGGGTCATAATTAGCTAAACATTGTTAACTGTATTCTGCTGATTATTGGAAATCAGTGATGGGACAAGCAAAGCTCTTCAACTTTTCCTTTTCCACTTGCGGTCCCCTAACCCAACCCCTAGTATGTGAGGTTGAGACCTTATATAGTATTGTACCATATTTCAAATAAACAATCCTAAAGAAGCCAACATTATACACAATGATAAAAAGTAGATATCTGTTGCTCCGTTATAAACTTTTTGGAATCATCATTTATTATTTTTAAAGGGAATATATTTGCATATATTATTGAGTCATTTGTATAGTAGATATGCATCATGTTTTATAGAGACACTACTGTAAAATGTGTCTCAAATACCAGCTTCAGTATATGTAATGTGAAAGAAATTAACAATTTATTTTTGTTTTTGTATTTGAAATAGTTGGTTTTGTTTATTGAAACCGACACCTATTGTTCTGAAGAGCATGTCCGTTCAGACCTGTTTAACCTTTCTCTTTATATATACACACAAATGCTAATACTTAAACGCTGAAATAAAAGCTCATTATGGTGCTTGTTTCAATGAGAAAAAACAAGCTATTTCAATTTAATTTACAATAATAGACCTAAATGAGTAATTTCTTATTCATTTAATACTTTTCAGCTGGTGTAACACGTAATTGGGAACACATTATGAAAACAAATTACAGAACAGCGTCCCTTTAATTTTTCCTCTTGTAGTAAAGTATTCATGGATCAATGAGATTGCATGTAATTTGATTATTAGGAACTATGTTTAGATTTTTAGCATATTTTTGGAACGTATTCAAAGTTAAACACAATTATTTTAGCAAATTGTATTACCATGAATCATTTGTTCAACTGCAATTTATCTTTTGTCATTGAATGATTGATGCTGTCAGAACAATTTTTGTAGAGTTCTCAGTTTATCTTAAAGGGATACTAAACCCATATTTTTTCTTTAAAGATTCAGATATAGAAAGCACTTTTAAGCAACTTTCTAATTTACTCCTACTATCAATCGCCTAGATTATGAGTCTTGCGTTAGCCTTAAAAAGCAGCGTTGAGAGGTCCCGCTGGTATTACGAGTCTGGCAGGTACAGGTGTGCCGCTCACTTTTCTTCCGCGACTCGAGCATACCGCAAATCCCCTTACGTCAATCGTGTATCCTATCTTTTCTATGGGATTTTCCTAACGCCGGTATTAGGAGTCTTGGAGAAAGTGAGCTGTAACATAAAACTCTTAACTAAAGTGCTAACAAGTACACTAACACCCATAAACTACCTATTAACCCCTAAACCGAGGCCCCCCCCCCCACATCGCAAACACTTAAATAAAAATTTTAACCCCTAATCTGCCGACCGGACATCGCCGCCACTTTAATAAATGTATTAACCCCTAAACCGCCGCACTCCTGCCTCACAAACACTAGTTAAATATTATTAACCCCTAATCTGCCGTCCCTAACATCGCCGACACCTACCTACATTTATTAACCCCTAATCTGCTGCCCCCAACGTCGCCGCAACTATATTAAAGCTATTAACCCTAACCCTAACACCCCCCTAACTTAAATATAATTACAATAAATCTAAAAAAAATTCCTATCATTAATTAAATTATTCCTATTTAAAACTAAATACTTACCTGTAAAATAAACCCTAAGCTAGCTACAATATAACTAATAGTTACATTGGGGGGTAGTTATCAAGCCGTCAACCTCAAATACGCTGGAATTCCGCAGCGTATTTGTGGCGAGGCTGATTCGCCTTAGTTATCAAAGGCTCGAGACCGGCAAAAGTAGAATTTTGTGATGTAAGCTTCGATCCGCCGGACTCAGTCCGACACAGATCGATTCTTACGTCACTCCAGATGTTCCGCACACAAGTGCGGCACAATCTCACTACTTTTGCTAGTTATCAAATGACTAGCAGGTACGCTCGGCACTTTTACGGCCCAGCGTACCTGGTTTTCAAACCGCCACCCCTGGAGGCGGCGGATCCCATAGGAATCAATGGGAGTCTGACCATAGCGAAAGTACAAGTTCGCTGCTGACAGACATCCCATTGATTTCTATGGGAGCTGTCTGCACCTAGCACCCTAACATGTACCCCAAGTCTAAACACCACTAATCTGTCCCCCCCTACACCGCCGCAACTAAATAAAATTATTACCCCCTAAACCGCCGCTCCCGGAGCCCACCGCAAGCTACTCTATACATATTAACCCCTAAACCGCCGCTCCCGGAGCCCACCGCAAGCTACTCTATACATATTAACCCCTAAACCGCCGCTCCCGGAGCCCACCGCAACTATAATAAATGTATTAACCCCTAAACCGCCGCTCCCTGAACCCGCCGCAACCTATATTAAATGTATTAACCCCTATCCTGCCCCCCCTACATCGTCGCCACCTATAATAAATTTATTAACCCCTAATATGCCCCCCCTACACCGTTGCCACCTATAATAAATGTATTAACCCCTATCCTGCCCCCCACTACGCCGCCGCCACTGTAATAAAATTATTAACCCCTAAACCTAAGTCTAACACTAACCCTAACGCCCCCCTAACTTAAATATTAATTAAATAAATCTAAATAATATTTTTATTATTAACTAAATTAATCCTATTTAAAGCTAAATACTTACCTTTAAAATAAACCCTAATATAGCTACAATATAAATAATAATTATATTCTAGCTATCTTAGTATTTATTTTTATTTTACAGGTACCTTTCAATTTATTTTAACTAGGTACAATAGCTATTAAATAGTTATTAACTATTTAATAGCTTACCTAGCTAAAATAAACTGAAATTTACCTGTAAAATAAATCCTAACCTAAGTTATAATTACACCTAACACTACAATATACTTTAATAAATTATTCCTATTTAAAACTAAATACTTACCTTTAAAATAAACCCTAATATAGCTACAATATAAATAATAATTATATTCTAGCTATCTTAGTATTTATTTTTATTTTACAGGTACCTTTCAATTTATTTTAACTAGGTACAATAGCTATTAAATTGTTATTAACTATTTAATAGCTTACCTAGCTAAAATAAACTGAAATTTACCTGTAAAATAAATCCTAACCTAAGTTATAATTACACCTAACACTACAATATACTTTAATAAATTATTCCTATTTAAAACTAAATACTTACCTGTAAAATAAACCCTAATATAGCTACAATATAAATAATAATTATATTCTAGCTATTTTAGAATTTATTTTTATTTTACAGGTACCTTTCAATTTATTTTAACTAGGTACAATAGCTATTAAATAGTTATTAACTATTTAATAGCTTACCTAGCTAAAATAAACTGAAATTTACCTGTAAAATAAATCCTAACCTAAGTTATAATTACACCTAACACTACAATATACTTTAATAAATTATTCCTATTTAAAACTAAATACTTACCTGTAAAATAAACCCTAATATAGCTACAATATAAATAATAATTATATTGTAGCTATCTTAGGATTTATATTTATTTTACAGGTAACTTTGCATTTATTTTAGCTAGTTAGAATAGTTATTAAATAGTTATTAACTATTTAATAACTACCTAGCTAAAAGAAATACAAAATTAACTGTAAAATAAATCCTAACCTAAGTTACAATTAAACCTAATACTACACTATCATTAAATTAATTAAATAAACTACCTACAAATAACTACAATTAAATACAATTACATAAACTAACTAAAGTACAAAAAATAAAAAAAGCTAAGTTACAAAAAATAAAAAAATAAGTTACAAACATTTTAAAAATATTACAACAATTTTAAGCTACTTACACCTAATCTAAGCCCCCTAATAAAATAACAAACCCCCCCAAAATAAAAAATGCCCTACCCTATTCTAAATTAAATAAAGTTCAAAGCTCTTTTACCTTACCAGCCCTTAAAAGGGCCATTTGTGGGGGCATGCCCCAAAAAGTACAGCTCTTTTGCCTGTAAAAGAAAAATACAACCCCCCCCAACATTAAAACCCACCACCCACATACCCCTAATCTAACCCAAACCCCCCTTACAAAAACCTAACACTAATCCCCTGAAGATCATCCTACCTTGTCTTCACTCAGCCAAGCAGCGATGGAACCGAAGTGGACATCCGGAGCGGAAGAAGTTAATCCTCCAAGCGGCGCTGAAGAAATCTTCCATCCGATGAAGTCATCATCCAGGCGGCGCTGAAGAAGTCTTTGATCCGGCCGATGTCATCTTCCAAGAGGCGCTGAAGAGGTCTTCTATCCGGGCGATGTCATCTTCCAAGCCGGGTCTTGAATCTTCCTCCCGCCGACGCGGAACCTCCTTCTTCACCGACGGACTACGACGAATGAAGGCTCCTTTAAGGGACGTCATCCAAGATGGCGTCCCCTCAATTCCGATTGGCTGATAGGATTCTATCAGCCAATCGGAATTAAGGTAGGAAAAATCTGATTGGCTGATGGAATCAGCCAATCAGATTGAGCTTGCATTCTATTGGCTGATCGGAACAGCCAATAGAATGTGAGCTCAATCTGATTGGCTGATTCCATCAGCCAATCAGATTTTTCCTACCTTAATTCCGATTGGCTGATAGAATCCTATCAGCCAATCGGAATTGAGGGGACGCCATCTTGGATGACGTCCCTTAAAGGAGCCTTCATTTGTCGTAGTCCGTCGGTGAAGAAGGAGGTTCCGCGTCGGCGGGAGGAAGATTCAAGACCCGGCTTGGAAGATGACATCGCCCGTATAGAAGACCTCTTCAGCGCCTCTTTGAAGATGACATCGGCCGGATCGAAGACTTCTTTAGCGCCGCCTGGATGATGACTTCATCGGATGGAAGATTTCTTCAGCGCCGCTTGGAGGATTAACTTCTTCCACTCCGGATGTCCACTTCGGTTCCATCGCTGCTCGGCTGAGTGAAGACAAGGTAGGATGATCTTCAGGGGATTAGTGTTAGGTTTTTGTAAGGGGGGTTTGGGTTAGATTAGGGGTATGTGGGTGGTGGGTTTTAATGTTGGGGGGGGTTGTATTTTTCTTTTACAGGCAAAAGAGCTGTACTTTTTTGGGCATGCCCCCACAAATGGCCCTTTTAAGGGCTGGTAAGGTAAAAGAGCTTTGAACTTTATTTAATTTAGAATAGGGTAGGACATTTTTTTATTTTGGGGGGGTTTGTTATTTTATTAGGGGTCTTAGATTAGGTGTAAGTAGCTTAAAATTGTTGTAATATTTTTAAAATGTTTGTAACTTATTTTTTTATTTTTTGTAACTTAGCTTTTTTTATTTGTTGTACTTTAGTTAGTTTATGTAATTGTATTTAATTGTAGTTATTTGTAGGTAGTTTATTTAATTAATTTAATGATAGTGTAGTATTAGGTTTAATTGTAACTTAGGTTAGGATTTATTTTACAGTTAATTTTGTATTTCTTTTAGCTAGGTAGTTATTAAATAGTTAATAACTATTTAATAACTATTCTAACTAGCTAAAATAAATACAAAGTTACCTGTAAAATAAATATAAATCCTAAGATAGCTACAATATAATTATTATTTATATTGTAGCTATATTAGGGTTTATTTTACAGGTAAGTATTTAGTTTTAAATAGGAATTAAAGTATATTGTAGTGTTAGGTGTAATTATAACTTAGGTTAGGATTTATTTTACAGGTAAATTTCAGTTTATTTTAGCTAGGCAAGCTATTAATTAGTTAATAACTATTTAATAGCTATTGTACCTAGTTAAAATAAATTGAAAGGTACCTGTAAAATAAAAATAAATCCTAAGATAGCTAGAATATAATTATTATTTATATTGTAGCTATATTAGGGTTTATTTTAAAGGTAAGTATTTAGTTTTAAATAGGATTAATTTAGTTAATAATAAAAATATTATTTAGATTTATTTAATTAATATTTAAGTTAGGGGGCGTTAGGGTTAGTGTTAGACTTAGGTTTAGGGGTTAATAATTTTATTACAAGGGCGGCGGCGTAGTGGGGGGCAGGATAGGGGTTAATAAATTTATTATAGGGGGCGACGGTGTAGGGGAGGCAGATTAGGGGTTAATAAATTTATTATAGGTGACGACGGTGTAGGGGGGGCAGGATAGGGGTTAATAGGTTTAATATAGGTTGCGGCGGGTTCAGGGAGCGGCGGTTTAGGGGTTAAACTATTTATTTAGTTGCGGAGAGGTGCGGGATCAGCAGGATAGGGGTTAATAACTTTATTATAGAGGGCAACGGTGTAGGGGGGGCAGGATAGGGGTTACTAGTTATACTGTAGGTGGCAGCGGTGTCCGGGAGCGGCGATTTAGGGGTTAATACATTTATAAGAGTTGCGGCAGGGTCTAGGAGCGGCGGTTTAGGGGTTAGTAACTTTATTGAGTTGCGGGGGGCTCCGGGGGCGCCGATATAGGGATAGAACAGTGTAGTTTAGTGTGGGTGCTTAGTGAAAGGCTAGCAATAAAGCTGGGAAAAAGCCGAAGGCAGCGAGATCGGATGAGTGATAACTCTCACAGTCCGCTGCTCATCGCCCCGCGGCTTTTTGACAGCTTTTTTTGATAACTTAGGTGAACGTATTCAATGTCCGCGGCGGCGAAGGTAGGCGAGCTTAGGCGGGCGTATTGGGCCGGCGAAGGCAGAAAAGTAGACGGCTTGATAACTACCCCCCATTGTATCTAGCTTAGGATTTACTTTTATTTTACAGGCAAGTATGTATTTATTTTAACTAGGTAGAATAGTTATTAAATAGTTATTAACTATTTAATAGCTACCTAGCTAAAATAAAGACAAATTTACCTGTAAAATAAAACCTAACCTAAGTTACAATTACACCTAACACTACACTATCATTAAATTAATTACCTAAACTACCTACAATTAATTACAATTAAATTAAATAAACTAAAGTACGAAAAACAACAAACACTAAATTACAGAAAATAAAAAAATAATTACAATTTTTTAAAACTAATTACACCTAATCTAATCCCCCTAATAAAATAAAAAAGCCCCCCAAAATAATAAAATTCCCTACCCTATACTAAATTACAAATAGCCCTTAAAAGGGCCTTTTGCGGGGCATTGCCCCAAAGTAATCAGCTCTTTTACCTGTAAAAAAATACAATACCCCCCAACATTAAAACCCACCACCCACACACCCAATCCTACTCTAAAACCAACCCAATACCTCCTTAATAAAACCTAACACTAACCCCTTGAAGATCACCCTACCTTGAGACGTCTTCACCCAGCTGGGCACAAGTGGACCTCCAGAGGGGCAGAAGTCTTCATCTGATCCGGGCAGAAGAGGACCTCCAGACGGCCAGAAGTCTTCATCCAGGCGGCATCTTCTATCTTCATCCATCCGGAGCATGTCCATCTTCAATCCAGCCGACGCGGAGCATCCTCTTCAAACAAAGTCCAACTGAAGAATGAAGGTTCCTTTAAATGACGTCATCCAAGATGGCGTCCCTTCAATTCTGATTGGCTGATAGGATTCTATCAGCCAATCGGAATTAAGGTAGGAAAAATCCTATTGGCTGATGCAATCAGCCAATAGGATTGAGCTCACATTCTATTGGCTGATTGGAACAGCCAATAGAATGTGAGCTCAATCCTATTGGCTGATTGCATCAGCCAATAGGATTTTTCCTACCTTAATTCCGATCGGAATTGAAGGGAGCCGTTTAAAGAGGATGCTCCGCGTCGGCTGGATTGAAGATGGACCCGCTCCGCTCTAGATGGATGAAGATAGAAGATGCCGCCTGGATGAAGACTTCTGGCTGTCTGGAGGTCCTCTTCTGCCCGGATCGGATGAATACTTCTGCCCCTCTGGAGGTCCACTTGTGCCCGGCTGGGTGAAGTTGTCTCAAGGTAGGGTGATCTTCAAGGGGTTAGTGTTAGGTTTTATTAAGGGGGGATTGGGTGGGTTTTAGAGTAGGGTTGGTTGTGTGGGAGGTGGGTTTTAATGTTGGGGGGGTATTGTATTTTTTTTTTACAGGTAAAAGAGCTGATTACTTTGGGGCAATGCCCTGCAAAAGGCCCTTTTAAGGGCTATTTGTAATTTAGTATAGAGTAGGGAATTTTATTATTTTGTGGGGCTTTTTTATTTTATTAGGAGGATTAGATTAGGTGTAATTAGTTTAAAAAATGTAATTATTTTTTATTTTCTGTAATTTAGTGTTTGTTGTTTATTGTACTTTAGTTTATTTAATTTAATTGTAATTAATTGTAGGTAGTTTAGGTAATTAATTTAATGATAGTGTAGTGTTAGGTGTAATTGTAACTTAGGTTAGGATTTATTTTACAGGTACTTTTGTATTTGTTTTAGCTAGGTAGTTATTATATAGTTAATAACTATTTAATAACTTTTGTACCTAGTTAAAATAAATACAAACTTGCCTGTAAAATAAAAATAAACCCTAAGCTAGATACAATGTAACTATTAGTTATATTGTAGTTAGCTTAGGGTTTATTTGATAGGTAAGTATTTAGTTTTAAATAGGAACAATTTATTTAATTGTAGTAATTTTATTAAGAATATTTAAAATTATATTTAAATTAGGGGGGGTGTTAGGGTTAGACTTAGGTTTAGGGGTTAATAACTTTATTATAGTGGCGGCGACGTTGGAGGCGGCAGATTAGGGGTTAATACATTTACTATAGTTGCAGCAACATTGGGGGGGGCAGAGTAGGGGTTAATAAATATAATGTAGGGTTCGGCGATGTTGGGGGCAGCAGATTAGTGGTTCATAAGTATAATGTATGTGGTGGCGGTGTCCGGAGCGGCAGATTAGGGGTTAATAATATAATGTAGGTGTCGGCGATGTCGGGGGCGGCAGATTAGGGGTTAATAAATGTAAGATTAGGGGTGTTTAGACTCGGGGTTCATGTTAGGGTGTTAGGTGCAGACATAAAATGTATTTCCCCATAGGAAACAATGGGGCTGCGTTAGGAGCTGAACACTGCTTTTTTGCAGGTGTTAGTTTTTTTTTCAGCCGGCCCAGCCCCATTGTTTCCTATGGGGAAATCGTGCACAAGCACGTTTTACCAGCTCACCACTACCGTAAGCAGCGCTGGTATTACAGTGAGATGTGGAGCTAAATTCTGCTCTATGCTCACTTTTTTGTTGCTAACGCCGGGTTTAAAAAAAACGGTAATACCAGCGCTGTTTTAAATGAGCGGTGAGAAAAAAAGGCTCGTTAACAATGCAAGCCTTACCGACAAAAACTCGTAATCTAGCCGAATGTTTCTTCGTTCTCCTGCTATCTTTATTTAAGGTTCACACTGGATAGCACTTACTTATTGGTGGCTATATTTAGCAAACCAATAAGCAAGCATAACTCAGGTTCTCAACCAAAAATGGTCTGGCTCTTAAAGCTTTAAATCCCTGCTTTTTAAATAAAGATAGCAAGAGAATTAAGAAAATTGATAATAGGAGTAAATTAGAAAGTTGCTTAAAATTGCATGCTCTATCTGAATCATTAAAGACAAAATTTGGGTTTAGTGTCCCTTTAAGGAGCTAATTGTTTATTGGTTTTGATTTTTTCAGAGTTATTTTAGACATCTTTACACCCAATCTAGCGAGTGCTGTCTGATTTTGGTTTTAGTGCATATTTTACTATTTTTTCAATATATCCATATTCTCTTTTTTTTGTCTTCTAAATCATTACTAGAAGAGTCAGCACTATAATGGGACCTGATGGGAACACAGATCCAGGGATTTGACAGGGGTAGCACATATGGATAGAATGTTCTAAAAAAAAGTGCTTAGTAACATTGTCTGCCCCAAAACTTTGCCTGAGAAATAGAATGGTCAGATAGCATCCACCAACAACTGGAATAGGCCAATAACATTATTATATGTAGTGCTACTCAGTCATGTTGTCTCCATGCTATAACATATGAACTGTAGTCACCGTACAGAGGGGCACTGCACATTCTTTCGTGAGTTAGCTTACTGCTTCTAATGCTCAGTTCAGTTTCAGACAGTCCAATGACACACTCCATCCAAGCGGAAACTTGTAGGTAATGCATTAAAGCAATTTGTACTTCAGAAATGTTTTTGTGCGTAAGAATCCTTAGCTTCATACTAATAGTATTTTAATAAAGCCTCATATGGGGTTCATCATCCAGGTACCATCATGCTCTTGTACAAAATATCAATCTGTTGAACTTTAACCTTTAAAACTGGTGATTAGGGATGGGTTTTGTCATGAACACCTGTACCTTTAAGTTATACACCTCCCACCATTTCTCTCTCTCCTTAAGTAACTAATTTCCTTCCATTCATTGCTTGGATAATTGTGTTCACCAGTGAAAGAAGTAGCTGTTGCACTTTCCATTTGAGCCACTCTGCAGTTCATACCTTTTGAACCTATTTTATCCTTTACTAACTCTGCCTTACCGGCACATTCTCTCCCTGCTACGTAGGATAAATTGTTGTCTCAACCCTATCTAAAGAACCGGAGTTTGTCCGCACCTCGCAAGTTACTTACCTGCTGAATCTTAGAAGCTGATTCCTCCGCTCTCCGTAAAGTCGGAGATTCACAGCTGCTGATGTCATCAGTCTTGATTTCATCCACTGACTCGTACACAGCCACAGGACTTCGGATTGTTTGAGAGATGCTGAAGTCCAGTAACCGCAAGTATTCTCCTGTTGGAGAAAATAACATTCTTACTTCTTTGCTGATAAACTAACTCAGGGTTATATGAACTGTAATTAATCAATCCTATTCCATCATAATTTAGAGGAACCGTTTCTGACCTAACTGATATCTAAGTCTGATCTCTCATATTACTTTATTCAGAGCAACATTTAACAGAGAATCTTCCTTTCTATTGCTGTTAAAGCCCAAGCTTATGCTGACTGAGTTTAAGAATCTTCATCATACAAATTGCTTTTCTTTGAATTTGGTTAATTTAATCTCATATTGAACTATAAATCCGGAAAAGCTACATTCTAACACACTAACACATATCAGGTGTGTTAAAGCATTACAGGTTTAGAGTGTAATGGGTGGAGAGTTGAAAGTCATCAATTCATTCTTGGACCCAGGCTTCACAAAGCATTGAGCTAGCCCTGATTACAAGTGCATTTTCAAACTGACTTCTGTGGACACCCCTTCACTGCTCCCATAATGTACACAAATGATCAACTCACTGACAAAGCAAAAGGTCACTTCTTTACTCTTCATGATAGTTTTATCACTTGCCTTCAACATAGATGACCACCCCTACTTATGCAAAACCTTAGCTTGTTTGGTTTATGTAACACTGCCCTCTCTTGATTCAAATCCTACCTTTCTATTAGGTTATTTACATTATCATTCTCGGATACCTCTTTCTCTCCACTGACTCTGTCCTTTGTTCTTCCTCATTTATAGCTCTTATCTTGGCAGGTTTAACAGTTACTATGGATTTTAATATCACCTCTATGGCAATGACATTCAAATATAACTTTTAACTCAAGATTTCTCCCATTCATTTCCAGAAATGCTTATTCTAGGTGACCAGATCTTAGAAGAAAACAAGGAGACACTTCATTGATGACACATGACAAACGCAAAAGAAAAAGGATTAATTATTAGACTAGGTTATGGTTTCAGTATTTCAAACCATTTAATATTTATTTTATAGTAGAGAGAGAAAAACTGTGAAATCAAATGTATCTATATTCAACCAAAACAAAGGTAATTCAGCACTCTTTTTAAATTTAGTATCAAAAATGTATTAATCCATAAAGTAAAAAGTACACACAAAAAATGATAGTACCCATACACATACAAGACTAAAAATTATCTCAGTACAGCTTGCAACCTGTTTGAAACTACTGAGCTTAAAGGGCCACTAAACCCAAAATCTGTCTTTCATGATTCAGATAGAGAATAGAAATTTAAACAACATTACAATTTAATTCCATTTTTTATTTTGCTTCATTTTTTAGATATCCTTAGTTGAAGAAAAAGCAATGCACATGGTGAGCCAATCACACGAGGCTTCTATGTGCAGCAACCAATCAGCAGCTACTGAGCATATCTAGATATGCTTTCCAGCAAAGAATATCAAGAGAATAAAACAAATTAGATAATATAAGTAAATTAGAAAGATGTTTAAAATTGCATTCTCTTTCTAAATCATAAAAGAAAAAATGTGGGTGTCATGTCCCTTTAAGAACTTAAAAGTTAACTGTACTTTCCTGTAAGAAAATCTCAAAAGCAAGCATTTTCTTGATTACATCCTGATTCTCTGGGATGGTCCAGTTAAGGTATAGAAACAATTCATTAATGAACTAAATAAAAAGCCCATTCACGCAAAGGATTATGGGCAAAATGCGCCTCAACAGTACAGCATGTAACCTGCTGACAAGAAGTTGTATACTAGATCCTTGTAAGACCCATTTTTGATCCCTTCACAATCACGCATGAATAGATGACCTTGAGTGTGGCTGGTGCCGTGGTCTATAGCCCTTTATGATTCCTAGCATAGGACCTGAAGTGCAGCAAATGCCACGGTCATTAAATTGACAGAATAAGCAGAAGATACGAAAGGTAAAAGGGTGATAGGAGAAAAAACTTGGGACTCCCACTCTAAGGTAAAAACCTTCTTTCTGTGTCAATGTTTCAATTAGCCTAAGGAACTTTATGGCTTTGGATCTGGTATCATACATGTTAATACAACATTACTGGGAAACCGTAATTATAAAGATGAGTCTTAAAAAAGCTGAATGTAATCAGCGAAACATACTATATGTGAGTGTAAACCTGGGCTGTTATACCCTGAGGGATGTTTGTCTGTTTTTAAACATTTTAATAAATTTGTATGCTGCTACCTGGGAAATTTGTTTGTTGAGTCCTTACACTAGAGCTAGTCGTTGCTCTTGATCACCTGAGTAGGACCGGATCTGTTAAGATACTGCAATCCATTGTAAACAGATTTATGCTATGGTGCCCTTTTCTTTCCTTTGAGGATTATTCCAGCAATAAAGACTGTTTTACAATACACCTAGAACTGTTGACATTTGGATATTTTTATGGTCGATATTAAAAGTGTTAACATCACTTAACTTATAAACACTTTTTTATCTGCTTAAAATGCAAGTCTTTCAAAGGAACTGAGATAAGGAGGCAGTTTGCAGAGGCTTAGAAACAAGGTAATCACAGAGGTAAAAATTATATTAATATAACAGTGTTGGTTATGCAAAACTGGAGAATGGGTAATAAAGGGATTGTCTATCTTTTTAAACAATGACAAGTCTGGAGTAGACTGTCCATTTAATAACTTCACATGCAACATTGCTAAAAACATACAGATAACAATATATATAAGGCATAATCAACTGTAATGCCTATCAGTCAAAACTGGTAAAAAAAATAAATGTAAGTTGGTTAGGCAGGATACACCATCTATGTATGGCTCTTTTTAATTTATACTTTGAAAGGTGTTTCTTTTACCTCTCACACACCTAACACATTTGCTAATATAATTCTAATACTCACAACAGATATCACTTAACAATAAAGTGCATTAGAGTTATTAACCATAACCTCACAGAGTAAATCTATCTGCTGTTCAACTCTCTCTGTATTCAACCGGGCCTTTTCTTTTTAACTCTCTTTCGTGTTCAACTTCTCTCCCTCTCTTTCTGTCCCTGCAGATCAACTCTGTCTCTGCTGCTCAACTCTCTCTTTGCTCACAAGCCACCCGCCCCACTCCCAATCAGAAGTGACCAAAAAGGAGCGCAGACTTCTTCTGCCTCCTTTTATGCATGTCCACCAACACAGCATGCAGGAACCTGTATGTCCATGGCTGCAGAACTGCTAACAGCTGAAGATACTGCATGCCATAGTTATGTGATGCACATAAAATAATAAATAAATAACCCTTAGGGGGTAGGAAGATAGTTATTTCCCTATATGCAGATGACATTCTGGTCTTCATCGGAGATTCCAAAAAGAACATTCCTATTTTATTAGAAACTATCCAGAACTATAGCACATTTTCGGGATACAAACTTAATCTTTCAAAGTCAGAAATCTTTTGGCTCCATAGAAACATTGGTAGATCTCCTCCACATCATTTAAAGAGGCTATCGAGCAGATCAAATACTTGGGTATTATTCTGAGCAGGAATCCGGAGAATTGATATGAGATAAATTACAAAAAAATCTGGACCTCTATAACCTAAGATTTACATAGATGGAAGAGCCTTCCTCTAATTTTATCAGCCAAAGTACAGTTAGTTAAAATGATACTGCTCCCAATAATGTTGTTTCTTTGTCAAAATCTCCCACTATTTTATTAGAGAAAAAGATCTGAAGAATTTTTATGCAGATTGCACTAACTTTTTCTGGAAAGGGAAACCATGCGTTTATGGTTGGTTAACAGAGAAAGATCTTGTTTCATACACACCGATGGAACATACACACAGATGGAACAAAATATAGTAAAACCATATTCACTGAACGGGATATTGCATTTAAATGTCAGAAATATACCCAAAGAGTTAGTAAGAAATATACCTAAAGAGTTAATAAGACGGAAAACAATATATAATGTGATACTTGCCTGGATCAAGTTTAGCCAAGAATTAGGCATCAACAGCCAGATCTCATATTATCTTACAATTGTAAGGAACGCTGAGTTCCCTCCTGGACTCTCTTCTAAGATTTTTAGGAGATGGGAGCAGAAAGGTACAATACATTTATCCCAGCTGGAAGATTAAGAGATTCAATCAATTGAATCATTTAATACACTCTCTCAAGAATTTGATCTTTCTTCAAAAGAGTGCTATGCATATTTACAAGTTAAACATATTACAACTTGCAACTAACAGAAACGCATGGAAACAACTGGTCTTTGAGAGTTTTAGACACAAGCTTGAAAATGTATCAAACAGGAATAAGCTATATCTCAATTTGGTACAATCTGGTGAAGCAGAAAACTGGTCAGAGCAATATAGATATGATATATTCCAGATGGTTTAAAGTGTTTAGTGAGATTTCAGCAGAAGATATACACCAAAGCATTAAGCTTGCTTATAAATCTGATAGTTCAAATGTTTGGAGAGAATCTCATATCAAAGTTATATGTAAGGCCTATTTTTCACCGGCAGATAATTACAGGTGGTCTAAAAGGGAGATACATGGATATACCAGATGTGGCTTTCAGAAAGCAGATCTTTTTCATTGTTTTTGGTTTTGCCCTAAGATACAAACTTTTTGGAACAGAATCACCTATTGGTTAAACAGATTCCTTGAAAAAAGGGTTAAAATGGAGGCCAAACATATAATTTTTCTATACAAAAAACACAGGAAACTGATGATTATAGAATAATTAATAAAAAAATCCCAATTGCGCAGAATATTATTTTAAGATCTTGGAAGTCTAAACACAGCCCTACCTTGAGTGAATTCAAGAAGAAATTATTTATAAAGATATACCTCGAACAGTTCAAGCTCAATATGGCACAAGAGAAGAGAGTTAGCGCTTTTTTTCAGAAATGGTTGACAGTCATCCAGTCTTTTCCAGATAGAGTACAAAGACAGATGATAATTCCTTTTAGGAAAACAGATTTCTTTAGTATGGCCATCTTAACAAGAGGATTCCCAAATTTCTGGGCTGAGTGAGACATAATGCAGGGAAAGGGGTTTGGAGATGGGGGATGAGAGAGCAAGGGAAATCTAAGTTTGTTTTTCTCTTCTTTTTTTTTCCTTTTTTATTTTCGTATGTTGGTTATAACTACAAATAAGTTGAAAGTATTTGCTATTTGGAGCTGTTACTAGAAATACTCTTCATGTATACGTATATCTTTGTATGCAACCCTATTATGTGTTTAGTTTATGTTCAAGGGAAAGAAGAGAGAAAGAATATTATGTTTTTTCACTGAAAATGGTAGAGGGAATTCTACTGCTGGTATCTCTGCAAGAATCATTTTTGTTTGTTTATTACCCAGATACAGATATGTACTTATGGCACAGATTGATATTTTATTTTGTTTGAAATAATCTATGATGTATCAGCTATTAGATGTGAGTTTTGTCTAGCTGAGGAAATGGATGAATATTATGTCCTTATGGCTTTTCTGTTTCCATTTCTGTTGGCCTCTTTGCTACTTTATGTTCTGTGCAAAAAACAATAATATATATATATATATATATATATATATATATATATATATATAACAATAATATAATAAAAAATTATATAAGTAAACAGTCATGATAAAAAAAGGAAGTTTTGGCTTCCCTTCAAAAAGTTCTAGGACAAAGGGATAGTTTGTTAAAAAAAACAAAACGAGATAATCCCGTTAAAAACGGGACATTTTGTTACCCTAGCCTACCTGATATCTTGTCTTGGAGAACATGAACATGCTAAAAAGCATTCACCTATGAACTTTGATTTGCATTCACTTCACACAAAGAGGTTTTATTCATAGAGGGTGCCATCATGTTAAACTTTGCAGTGCCCTGTGAGATGCTCATTTCCATACAGCTCTATTCTTTTGAATGGGAAGCAGTTTGATCCATTTCATATAGTCTCAACAAGGTCTGTGAACCCTCTAGCAGCAGAACTGGGCATTGGATACACTGGATATTGAAAGCTGTTGTTCGAGTTTCCATGTCTTCCAATATGGCTGAAGCAAAGTGTATATGAGCTAGATAAAGGGCAACAATGGAGTTATAATGGCAAAAAAAAAAGACTTTCCAAAAACAGCTAATTTCCCCTTAAAATGTATCAAGGGAAGCCACATTGTTCATTTAAAAGTTTGAGAGTTGGGCTCTGCACTACTAAGAACAGAGAGCCAGATAGGCTAGGAGTGACTTAAGGGTTAAGGCCTGCAGAGAGAGGGAAGATTATAAGATGTTTGGTGGGAGTCATCCTACTTGTTAAAAAGGCTCTGCAATAAAAGGCAAACAAATGTGAGCGCCCCCAACTAAAGGGGCTTAAAATCTCATAAAATGTCAAGTTAAAA
Organism: Bombina bombina; assembly: GCF_027579735.1. NCBI lineage: Eukaryota > Metazoa > Chordata > Amphibia > Anura > Bombinatoridae > Bombina > Bombina bombina. Next base: position 130,457,113 of record NC_069509.1, on the reverse strand, counting down.
TATAATGGAGTGTAACAGTCATAGTTATGTATATAATAACTAAGTCAAAAAGATGTATTATAAATCAATGTATTATTAAGCATACGTTACAATAAATTGATTTATAATACATCTTTTTGACTTAGTTATTATATACTTAACTACGACTGTTACACTCCATTATATTTTAACTTGACATTTTATTGGATTTTAAGCCCCTTTACAGGGATGCGCAATTCTTATCGCCCAACACCAGGAACATGCAGTTCTGGGTGCAGGGCATGTTTTTTTTCCCATTTAGCCCTGCTGTGGGCAAGCAGACTGTAAAAGCATTTCCCCCCTTGAAGCTTGTGCTGGGTGAAAACATGAAGCTGTTCAATAGACTGTACCATCCAGATGAGAGGAAATGTAGAGATCAATCTACTGAGGGGTGGGAGATTCAATTGACAGGCCAGTGCCCACCAGCTACTAGCATACGTAATGTACAGCTAATTAACAAACATTGTAGATTTCATTGATAAAAGATTTTCTATTTTTAATTCTATGCCATCCAGTGGATTCCAGGTTTTTGACTACTCAACAAGGCCTGAAGGCAGAGAGGAACTATATACGTAGGTATGGCAGAGATGACCATGAAATTTTTTTAGGTTATTTTGGCATTCTTTTCTCAGCTGAGAAAAAGTCAACTATCCTTGAGTTTTCCGGACTTAAGGCATACATGAAAATTTTCAATGATAAAAACATAATGTTGTCATCAAAACCATCTACTTTGTGTAATATACTGAAGGTTGTGGAGATGATGTTCACACAGTAAGTGTTTTAACAGCTGAGGCAGAACAGGTGTTTTCTGCAATGAACAATCCACTTCAGCAAGACATACTGCAGGAATTAATGCTCATTAAAATGGAGCGGCCTGGATTTGAAGAATACGACCCCAGCAGAGCTATTCAGTATTGGCTTACATCTTGCGGAACCAAGCATGTTGGTGGACATAAGAGGCCTCACAAGGTTGACTCTGCCTAAAGTAAACTTAACATGACAGCAGCACTCTCCGCTTCATTGGTGTTACTCTTCTGTACCTTGTTTTTGTTCTTTCTGTCCTTTCAATTGCCCTGCTGAGGGATGCTTCCCCAACCAATGAAAACCTGCTCTGTGACACGATCTCTCTCCTAGCACTGGCTACTGAATTTTACATAGCAACAGTGCAGGCGCTGCGGTTGCTATGCTTTGAAAACATAAGAATTGCCAATGTATAGATTAACATTGACATAGAGGAACATTATGTTGTTTGAAAAATGAATAAGTTATAGCTACAATGACAGTTACTCTCTTACAGGTAGATTACAAGTTATGCAAGATAGAGGGTATTTAAAGGGACACTGAACCCAAATTTTTTTCTTTCGCGATTCAGATAGAACATTCAATTTTAAGCAACTTTCTAATTTACTCCTATTATTAAATTTTCTTCATTCTCTTGGTATCTTTATTTGAAATGCAAGAATGTAAGTTTAGATGCCGGCCCATTTTTGATGAACACACTGTGTTGTTCTTGCTGATTGGTGGATAAATTCACCCACCAATAAACAAGTGCTTTCCATGGTCCTGAACCAATAAAATAGCTTAGATACCTTCTTTTGCAAATAAAGAAAGCAAGAGAACGAAGAAAAATTGATAATAGGAGTAAATTAGAAAGTTGCGTAAATTTGCATGCTCTATCTGAATCATGAAAGAAAAAATTTGGGTTCAGTGTTCCTTTAACAAACTCAACAAAAGTTGCATTATTTCACCCTCCATAGCGCTGCCATTACAAGTTTTCAAACAGCCGGCTTGTGCGTGTGATATGGTTGCGTTGAGCTCCATACCGCACAAAATACAAGCGATTTTTTTACATGCTCGTGCACGCTTTCCCCATAGACATCAATGGGGAGAGAGTGTTCGAAAAATACCTGCGATCGCGGAATGAAAAGCCCCATTGATGTCTATTGGGAAAAAAAGTTACGTTTAAACCCTAACACCCTAACATAAACCCCACGTCTAAACACCCCTAATCTGCTGCCCCCGACATCTACATAATGTTATTAACCACTAATCTGCTGCCCCGATATCACCGACACCTACATAATATTATTAACCCCTAATCTGCCGCTCCCGACATCGCCGCCACTATGAAAATTCATTAACCCAAATTTGCCAATAGGAATGCAAGGGACGACATTTTGAAAAGGCTCCCGTGCATAGAAGATTCAGTATACGGCGGCGACCGTATGAAGAGGATGCTCCGTGAAGGATGTCTTCAGGATGGACCCGCTCTGCGCCGCCGGGATGAAGATAGAAGACGCCGCCGGGAAGAAGCTAAAAAATGCTGTGCAGAATAGGGGTGAATAACTTTAGTATAATGAGGGCGATGTGGGCGGAAGGAAGATTAAGGGTTAATAATATTTAAATAGTGTTTGCGATGCGGCAGGGCAGCGGTTTAGGGGTTAATAGGTAGTTTATGGGTGTTATGTTAGTTATGAGTTTTATGTAACTACTGCTCTCAGATGGCGGTACGGATCTTGTTGTTATAGGGTGTAACGCAAGCTTTTTAGCCTCACCGCAAAACCCGTAATGGCAGCGCTATAGAAGTCCCATGAAAAAACGTAATTTTTACGAGTGCAGGACTGACGTTGCATTACAGGCTAAAAGGTTTGCGGTACAGCTATACCGACAAGACTTGTAATGGCTGTGTTGCGGTTTTAATGCTGAAATTACCATTTTTTTAGCGTTAAAAGACGAACGCAGAACTCGTAATCTTCCTGTTAGTTAATTTAGTTTAACTTCACATGTTTTATGTTCAGTTTAAGCTTATTTTGTGCAACCAAGCATTCAATGCATATAAATATAGCCTCATGAGGTTATTTATTTTTTATAAAGTAAGCTACAATTCTCATTTGGAAATCTATTCTGTTTAATCTCACTACCTACTTGCATTTGTTGATTGCATTAAAGTATTGTTAGGTCTGTCTACTAAGTTGTTATCAATAAAAACCTTATTTGATACAGTTTTGGTTAAAATTATTTTGCGAATCAGGACAAGTAGATTATCACGAGGGGCAAGTAGATTGGGCTCCCGCTTTAGTCCCTTGGCCAAGTAGTTTTTTTTAAAAATGTCCACACCCCTGCCTTTAGTTGGGGGTGCTCACATTTGTTTGCTTTTTTTGTATTTGCAGGTTTTTAGGATTTTTTTTTTAAATAGTTTTTATTGAGGTAAGTCAAATGGCATACAGCTTATGCATTTCAGCAAATAGAAACAACAACATAACATGATACATAAACTTTAAGACATGAGGCGTGTGAACACCTCAGATAGAACACGTACCTCGTTTTTACAGAGGCCGTCATTTTAGAATCAAACTGGGCAGTACAGAACACATTTGCCCAATCTAGTGGTTATGTTACTAGGACGGCTTTAAAGACAATAGGTAGAGTCATTAGGACTATTGAAGGAGAAAAAACAGATGTTGTAGGCATAACGAGTGGGAAAGCAACTAAGAGGTCTAGCCTCACATCGTGCATTACATGGGAGACAAGAGAGGCCGTAATAATCCAGCCACTGGCTCTCTTGGTCGTCCCGTGTCTGGCTTCCTCACTTAACAGAGTGTCGGGGGAGGTCTCTAAGGGTATGTTGGTAAGGTCAGGTGTTATGTAGTCTGGTTGTGTATTGTATCAGACATGTAAGTGTCCCAAGGTTCCCAAATAAGGCAGAAATCTGTCAATTTCTTGCGTTCACTATAGACATAGGTCTCCATGCTTCTAATGTAGTTCACACATTCTATTACTCCCCGCCATTTGGGGGGCTGGCTTTTCTTCCAGTTTCTGGCTACCAACAGTTTGGTGGAAATGAGGATGTATATAAGTAAATTTCGTTTAATGCTAGGGAGCAAGTCCACCCCTATATGCAGAAGCGCCAAAGCTGGTTCCAGTGTTTCTACTAGCCCAAGTTTCTTGCATAGGGTTTCTACCCTTTTCCAAGTGCCGCCCCCGCTATCGCTGACACCTGCATATTTTTTTAACCCCTTTGGCCGCAGACAGTTTTGGGCAAGACCACCAGATATGGGTCGGGGTGCCTCGTTCACCGCATTCTCGCCAGCACATGGGCGAGTGATCGGGATAGAGTCTTTGCAGTTTAGTGGGTACTAAATGCCATCTCGTAATGATTTTGAAATAGAGCTCATACAAAGTAACACAATGAGTAGCCCTTTTGGTGATGCAGATTGTTTCCTCCCATACTTCCAATGGGTAGGTAAGTTGCAAATCTTTTTCCCATGCCTCCATATGGGTCGTTTTAGAGGGGATGGGGTCCCCTAATAGGCACTGATAATGCACAGAAAGAGGTTTGTAGAGTTGGAGATTGGCCCTCCATCGCTGTTCCCACAATGTGGGGTCCCTCAGTTCATCTTCTAAGAAACCCCAGGATTTCATAAGTGCTCGGAGGCGCAGAAGTGTGAAGCGGGACCTCGGGGCCACTGCAGGTAGGGCTAGCATGGTCGTATGGGCTTTCAGTCTCCTGTTATCATAGAAATCAGACAGAGAAGCCACTCCCGTGGCAGACCACGAGCTGGTAGGGATATCAGGTAATCCCAGGAGGAGGCCCCGGATAGAATGTGTAGGCGAGGGGTGTGGGGCAATGAGTCTGCTATGTCTCAATTTCAACCAGGCTTCCTGGCACCCCTTGACTATACCATTAGAGATATGAATTTTTGTCCGCCAATGAGGCGGAAGCCACAGAAGGTCCTCTAATTCCACCAGCGCCGGCAAGGAAGCCTGCTCTATCTCTCTCCATCTGGTCGCAGGCAGGTCATTGCCCCACGCTGAGGCATGGGTGATCATTGCTGCCTCATGGTATTTCCTCACATTAGGAAGACCTGCTCCACCCTTCTCTATAGGCATTTGTAGTATATGGGCTGCAACTCGAGGTCTTTTATCTTGCCAAGTATAGGCATTGAAAACAGTCTGGAACTTCCGAGTCTGAGAGATCGGAATTGGGATGGGGATACATCGAAATGCGTATGTGAGTCTAGGTAGGACCATCATTTTGAGGGCCGCCACTCTACCGAACCACGAGATCTCACTATATCTATTGGTGGTCAATTCGAATGTAATCTCCTTCAGCAGTTTCTCATAGTTTTCTCTAATGGTGATTTGTTTAGAGTGAGAGAGAAACACTCCTAGGTGTCTAATCCCCTTAGTGGACCAATTAAAAGGATATAGGAGTCGAATGCTGTGTTCCTCTTCTAAGGGGAGGTTAAGAGAGTACACCTCAGTTTTATTAACATTTATTTTGTAATAGGAAAGTTCGCCAAATCTCTGCAGCAAGCGAAACAATGGAGGGAGGGAATCCAAAGGATCCGTGAGGAAGACCGTGAGATCGTCCGCGAACAGAGCCAGCTTCTGGATGGTGTCATGGAGCTGGAGCCCCTGTATTTCAGGACATTTCCTAATAGCTGCGCCCAGGGGTTCGATTGCTAGTACGAATAGCAAGGGGGACAGGGGACATCCCTGTCTCGTCCCGTTCGCTATCCGTATTGTGGGGGAACAGAAACCCAAACCCCTCACCACAGCAGTGGGGCATGAATAAAGTGCCATAGCGGCTCTGATGTATGCATCCGGTAAACCAAACGCCTCCATGGTCTGGGTTAAGTAGTCCCACCTCACTCTGTCAAACGCCTTTTCAGCGTCAAGTGACAGAGTGAGCATGGGCAGGCCCAAATCTGCCACCTCTGCGTATATGTTCAAGAGGCGGCGAGTATTATCAGAACCTTGTCTATTAAGGACAAAACCTACTTGGTCAAGATGTATGAGTGACTGGAGGTGTACATTCAGTCTGTTGGCGAGAATCTTGGCATAGATCTTGGCGTCAACATTAATGAGCGAGATGGGCCTGTAGCTGGAGCATAGCGATGGATCCTTGCCCTCTTTGTGGATTGTGGTGATGTTGGCCTCCAGAAATTCTGGGAGAAACTCACCACGCTGGGCCACTCTATTAAAGAGACGGAGTAGAATTGGAGAAAGTATGGAACTGAGGTTCTGATAGAAGGTGACCGTGAATCCATCCGGTCCCGGGGCTTTGTGGGAGGCCAAATCGGCAATAGCCATGCTGACCTCCTCCAGTGTAAATTGCCGCGTTAGTGCAGCTCTGGCATCATCTGCCAATGTAGGTAAGTTCAGGTCTCCCAGGAACTGACGAATGTCGTCCGGGGTGGCTTCATTGATCTGCTCTGTCGACGCAATATTACAGAGGGAGGAGTAATAATCTGCGAAGGCCACTCCTATTGCTTTAGGGGAGTGGACTGGACCCTGTTGGGTGGTGATAGAGGCTATCCTACTCTGCTGTGTGCGTTTTCTGAGCTTGTTGGCTAACAGTCTGTCTGCTCTATTGCCTTTGTAGTAGTATAACTGTTTAAGTCTGTGTAAGTTGTCTTGCACTCGCAGGGTTTCCCGTTTGGCTATTTCTTCTCTAATGCGGCCTATCTGTTGGGATAATCGGGATTCGGGGCATGATTTGTTAGTGGTCTCTAGAGTATAGAGGTCTCCATAGAGCTTGGCTAAAGATTGGTTACCTGATTTACCGTGATGGGCTAACGTCTTAATGAAGTACCCTCTCAAAAACGCCTTAAGGGCTGCCCATACCATGTCTAGGTCTGTGGTTCCTGTGTCATTATGTGTTAGAAAGTCAGTTATCTCCCTGAGAAGTGATGGCATCTCTCTCTCAGTCAATAGGTGGTCAGAGAGCCTCCAGGTAGGTCTGCTAGTGAAGGTCTGTAATTCGGAAAAGTCTAGGTAGACCATGTCATGATCCGACCATGTGCATGGTTGAACAGTTGGATTTGTCATCTTGTCTAAGGACCAAGAGTCACATATGACATAGTCGATCCTTGAGAATGAGTTGTGGGCTTTGGAATAGTGTGTGAAATCTGTATTTGAAGGGGCTAAGCATCTCCATGCATCGCCTTACTGTCCTGAAGAAGCCATAGTGAATCTAGTACCCTTGACAGTCAAATGTTGCTACACTGTTATGTAGGGGTAAGGGTGATGTGGGCTCACTGGTTGTGGAGTCATGGAAAAGGTCAGGAGGTATAGTACAGAGTCAGCTATCTGGGTCCTTTTCATGGTGCCCCACAGTCTGATAATGTTGTAGTAAAGGTTCTATTCAGTCCATGATAGGTTGAAGAATAGTCCAGTCTGATTACACTAGGCACTACTGGTGTATGTATGTATTGAACATTCTATGGTTAGGGTGGTAATAAAAAACAATGACAACCTGTATTTAAACTACTGTATACATTAAAGTTATCGATTAAACTGCTAGTTTATGGAGATATAAAATCAGACAATTGAAGTTGGCAAGGGATCTGAAAGTCTCACCCATCTTCATCTGTGGTCTTGAGTCCCCCTTGGAGGGTGTACGTGGGAGAAACCCAACGTCTCTGAATGAATGTCAAATTGTGTTCATAGGGCTGTAAGCGGATTCCCTATGTATCTTCAGCTAGGGGTAAGTCTCTGGAGTCCAATGATCTTTTGGAAGTAGATGTTGGACGTTGTGGAAGTGGTCTCCAGGTCGGTGCAGAGGCCCTAAGTCCACTGCTCTTGGTAGGGCCCGGTTCTCGATCTTCCGGGTCCGGCGGGAATAGTTCCCATTTCTGCAGAAGTTCTCTGGCTTGTTGTGGTGTTGTGGCGAGGAATTGTTGGCTATCTTTGGTGATGAACAGACGCACTGGGTAGCCCCATCTGTATTTGAGTCCTTTGTCCCTGAGGATCTTGGTGTATGGTTGATAATACCTTCGGAGCTGAAGCGTGTGTGGAGAAAGATCAGGGAAGATCTGCAAGTCGGCATATTTGTCTGGTAATGACTTTTCTCTAGCAAGAGCTCTGAGGATCTTTTCTCGAAATGTGTAATAGTGAAGCTTGGCTATAACATCACGAGGTTTCCCCTCGTCTGCAGATCTAGGTCTGACCGCTCTATGCGCTCTGTCGATAAGGGTTTCATTGCCCAGGTCGGGACCCAGTGTCGCTTTAAATAGGTCCTGTAGGTAAGTGTCTAGGTCCTGGGGTGAGACAGTCTCTGGGATCCCCTTAATTCGTATGTTATTACGGCGTGACCTGTCCTCCAGGTCCGCCAATTTTAGTTCTAGGTCTGTTATCTGACCAGTCAAACATTGAGAATTGCTGAGGAGGTTCGTATGATCCACTGCTAGATCTTCCTGTCTGCGCTCAAGTGCATCTGTGCGTTCCCCAATGCTGCCTATATCTTTTTTAAGGTCAGCATGGGACTTGTCAAATTTCTTCAATAAGGAGTCATTATGGGATGCTTGTAATGTTGTGATAGAGTCCATTAAGTTGTTTGGAGCACCCTCTATTGATGTTAGTCGAGAGGCCCTTTTTGTTAATGTTTTGCCAGGGTGGGTATCCGAGTGTCAGACCCCTCATCCTCAGATCTAGTATGTGTCATCCTGTTTGGATGCTGGAAATGGCCAGCGACCGTTCTCTTTGGGGTATTGTGTGATTTTTGTTTTCTTTTATGAAGCTGAGACATCCTGTATCAGGGCCCCTTAGCATAGACTTAAGCTGTCTTACTTTTCTCCCCTTTGTTATGTTGTCTTCTTTCAATGGGAATCCGCTTACTTTGGTATGTTAGTTAGGTGCTCATGGGCTGGCGGGGGTATGGGCCGTTGGTAAGTGGGCTTACATGTTAAAGCGTCTTAAGGCCTCTTGGTAGAAAGGGGGAGACTATAGGCGTTTCTTGGGGTCCAAGTCTCTACTGTAGCATAGGAAAGTCTGTTAGCTTGCCCAATGTATACTTCTGGGTGACTAATCTCTCTCCTGGGGTGTTGCCTCTGTAGGGCGATATAGGATAAGGTACTAGGGGTATGACCCGCAGGCAAGAAGGGCCGGCGGGAAAGGGGGGAGAGAGATCAGGTTAAGCGGTATATGCAACCTCTGGGGCAATCTAGGTTGCAACTGAGCAGTCTTTAATGATTGGACAAATGCTGAGTTTTATGTCTTTGATAATAGTGCAGTACTGTGGATTCTAGTAAATAAATACCAGCAGAGTTCTGAGCCAAAAAGTTCCTCTAAATCTGTTGCAACACAGTGGTATGAAAATGTGCGAAATAAGGTCCTTTAGCTAGGGAACAGAGCTGGGCCAGTGTTTCTGGGCAAGAAGCAGTAATATGAAGCAAACACAGGGGATGTTAAAATGTATCCAAGAAGTTTGACTCAGTAAAATAAAGATGTGCTGCTAGTTGGTACCTAGGAACAGTTCACTGGCGTTTCATACGTGTCTGCTATAGATACAGTGTACACGTGTCTTCCCTGCCAGGTAGGTAGAAGGTCTGGAGTAAATAAGCCCTGTGGAGACTATGCTGACTTTCCCAGCACCTGTTCCCTGCTTTGCTAATTCCAGAGTCAGAAATACTACAAACTTAGTACAATCAAATTATTACTAAATATGAATTACTAATAATGATAATAATGGAAAGTGACACCTCATTAATATTGCAGAGTGAAATAGTTCGAATTTTATCATAGATAGTCTTATGGATCACCAGGAGTCCACAACAAATTCCAACAGATGGATTCGGTTTCCAGATGGCTGCAAAAATGATCCTCTCCTCCGATGTAGAACCAGTGATCTGTATAAATTACAAATAGAAAGGGACGACCATTGTGTGTATCGACAGCTCAAAAGACCCCACACATGCAGCACACTCTAATCCAGGGTACTCACACTTTGGCTGAGCACACCAGTGTGCTTGTGGATACGATCTGGTTATCTGAGCCAACCAGCTTGCTCTCTCACAGGCAGCGTTCTCCTCGCAGCAGCTGTACACCAGCAAACTTCTTGTAACTTCACGGCCGTATGGTAATGAGCACCTTGCTTAGTAAGGAATGGCGGACAGCAAACTTCTTGTAACTTCACGGCCGTATGGTAATGAGCACCTTGCTTAGTAAGGAATGGCGGACAATGATTTAAAAATACAAAACTTCTTTAATCATTGGTTTTATACAAATTCCTTCATACACAAGCAGGTGGATAGTGTACACAGATTAAAAATTGCTACGCGTTTCTCAGCACTATCGGCTGTTTCCTCAGGCATAAAACAATACACATTTACACCGGCTTTATAATGCCGCTCATTACCATACCTCTAATCACTTTAAGGTGTGTGTACAGACGGACCAATAAGATCCTGTCTCATATGTGTCCACACCCAGCGATCATTCTACCTGTTCGTTAACCCTAATATATTAATGCATATAAGTATCAAAGTTAAAATATCTCATAAATGCTAAAAATTCACGTATAAATCCCCATATTTATATATCCATTGGGATCATTGTTATTTGATAGTTTTTCAAACCCATGGATTATTTAGTTATATTCTAGTTGACTATGTAGTACTTGAGAATGACATGAATGGTTAATGCAGTCTGACAAATCCATTGGAGACTCCGCGGTCTTCCTTTAAATTACATACAGTTCTCCAATGTGTCAAAAACAATTGTGTTTATATACTCGCAATTACCGTTATTATATTACTACCTACAGAGAGAATTAGCCCCCACTAGAGAGCAAGCTGGTTGGCTCAGATAACCAGATCGTATCCACAAGCACACTGGTGTGCTCAGCCAAAGTGTGAGTACCCTGGATTAGAGTGTGCTGCATGTGTGGGGTCTTTTGAGCTGTCGATACACACAATGGTCGTCCCTTTCTATTTGTAATTTATACAGATCACTGGTTCTACATCGGAGGAGAGGATCATTTTCGCAGCCATCTGGAAACCGAATCCATCTGTTGGAATTTGTTGTGGACTCCTGGTGATCCATAAGACTATCTATTATAAAATTCGAACTATTTCACTCTGCAATATTAATGAGGTGTCACTTTCCATTATTATCATTATTAGTAATTCATATTTAGTAATAATTTGATTGTACTAAGTTTGTAGTATTTCTATACCTAGTTATATTATATTTTATTGTTTTTTATTTTTTTCACGGTGTCACTAGACATACTAGCGCCCTCTTGTGTGTTTTTACACATTTGTTTTTTCTTAGTTCGATACACATTTGCGCTCATGATATTTGTGTTAAGAGGTTCTGCTTTATAAATTAATATTTTATAGGGATATTTTACTTGTTTTTATACACATGTAATAAGTAGGAAGGATCAAATAAATCACTGTTAAAAGGAGTAAATAACCATATATTATCCCCATAAGGATATACATCACACCATATGGTGTTTGTATATTATTAATTTTTATAATAGGTATTTGAAGTTTTAGATGTATGAATTATGTACTTTATTTAACAGCGCCCTCTAGTGATTGTTTCACAAACCATCTTTGATTACATTCTACCCTAGCTTTGCTTTGTATTTTAGAGGAGCAGCTCTATTTATTCTAGAAGTGTAACTTCAACTATTTGGCTCATATTTGAATAGAAAGGGTCTATATTTACACAGATACTAATATGCTATCAGCTCAAGAATGTATTAATAGGAGAAATTCCTTTAATCCCCCTTCGGGAGTAGAAGGGGACAGTCCAGGCCCCCTAGTGATTAAAAGTATTGATACTCTGTTCTCCAAATTAGGAGAATTACTTAAGAATGAACACAGACACTGGTGGGACCTGGACTGTCTCAAGAAATATAAGGAAAAGGGGCAAATTCCAAGGGGTCTTAGAATCTCTAAACATTGCTCCTTTAAGAATGATCCGGATTTAACAAAGAAATGGTATGAGATTTTAGATCAATCATCTTTTAATTTGATAGACTTACTCATTGAACATAGGCAAAAATTAGTAGATGCCTTAGAATTAGAAATTGATGTGGTACAAAAAGAATTGGAGCCTATGAAGGAACATTCTGAGTACCATAGACTCAATACTGAGACTATTAAAATAGTAGATGAGTACCAAAATGAGATTATAAGAGTCAAAAATGGTAAATTTAAGAGAGATGAGGAGGACTATGCTGAAGGTACAGTATATTCCTACAATAAAAAAACACCTGAAAAAAAGAGACAACAATAATGGGTGGACAGTAGTCCAACATAAAAAGAATAGGAATCCTATAAAAAATCAGTTTGGTAACAAAAACTCCTCATCTCATTCTTATAGCAATACATCAACACACCAACATAGCCATTTTGGGGTTAGAGATGAGGCCTATAATAGGAATCCATCTCATAATTATTCTAAGAGAGATGAGTAATATCAATCCGGATATTCTAAGAGAGATGAGCAATATCAATCCGGATATTCTAATCAGATACATAATTCACATATGTACAATAGGGAGCATTATCCTAATCCCAATTATATTCCCCTACAAAATAGGTTTGAGCAACTTCAGGACCACTCCAAAAGAGAGGGCTTGGGGAGATCAAACTCTAACAATCCCCAGGGTAGTAGTAACCAACAGAGAACTGAAATCCCTTCCACATCTAATGCAGATTTTTTAGGGGTGCGCGATCTGGCCCCACTATGGAGGAGGAATATAGGTCCCCCAAATACACCACATCAACAACAACAAAAAAAGAAAAGGCCTTTCCCAAACGGGGAAGACGAGGTAGAGGGCACACCACAAAAAAAGAGCAACTACAGAAATTAAAAAAGGGTATCTTTAACCTTTCGTCTCATGTATTATCAGATGACGAAGTCAGAATTTTGGGGAGAGGCTTATCATTCTGCCCCCCTAATCCACATAAGATATTTGACTTATTTGTGGATATAAATAAATATACTAGAAAGTTAGCCTTACAAAGGTATTTTGCCCTGAAAACATTAAAAAAGAAGGAGATTGTGGGTACACCTATCCTCACAAATACTATGGACAGCCATATTCAGACACAAATATTATTTGTAGAACCTGATCAGCTAATTGATGAATTGTTTGAGGGATATATACATACCTCTCTAGCACCATCCTCTAATTTCAATCCACCTAGAGAGGATGTTACATATATAGATTTATTCCAACAATTAGTCATGGAAGACCTTGTAAGATTCCTAAATACCCCAAAGGCCAAAAAAGACTCTGGCCGAATGAAGAAAGAGCCCTGAAATCACTAGCCAATAATTCCTCTTTGGTTATAAGACAGGCTGATAAGGGCGGGGGCATAGTCCTTCAGGATTATACTGACTATGTCTGTGAAGCACAGAAAATTCTTCATGATAGGGAGTATTATAGAAAACTTGATACTGACCCCACAATCACTTTTTAAAAAAAACTCATACAGATCTTGGAATTTGGTAGTAATGAGGGAATATTAAATTCTAAGGAGAAGAGATATCTGACTCCCATTCATCCATCTATCCCTTTTTACTACTATCTTCCAAAAATCCATAAGGACCCCATAAGACCCCCTGGTAGGCCGATTATAGCGGGAATTAATGGTCTGACCGACAAACTGTCAGAATATATAGATAATTTTTTGCAGAAATATGTTCAAAATCTTCCGTCTTTTATACGAGACACTACAGATTTGTTGCAAAAATTGGAAAAAGTGAAATGTGATCAGGATGTTATTTGGATAACTGCAGATGTGTTAGTGCCCTTTATTCTAATATATCTCACGAATTAGGATTACATGCAGTGAGATATTATTTAGAGGAAGATATGTTTATGCCTGCTATACAGAAGGAATATCTGTTGGAATTAATTGATTTTATTTTGAAACATAATTATTTAAAATTTTTAGATGAATTTTACTTGCAAATTAAAGGTACGGCCATGGGCACCAGGTTTGCCCCAAGTTTTGCAAATTTATTTATGGGTTATTTTGAAGGAAAATATATTTATAACTCAAACTGGAGGGGCAACCTGGTGTTCTATGGTCGGTACATTGATGATCTTATATTTGTTTTTAAGGGGGGAAAGGAAAAAGCACACTTATTTTGTAGTTATTTGAATGACAATGAAATGGGCATACAGTTCACCTCCAATGTGCAATCGAAATCAATTGAATTTTTGGATCTAATTTTAACTTTGGATAAGGATTTTAATATATGCACTAGCACTTATTTCAAAACAGTTGATTGCAACAATTTCTTACATTACAAGAGCAATCACTACCAGCAATGGAAGAATAATATTCCATTTAGTCAATTTTGCCGTATGAAAAGAAATTGTAGTTCTGAAGACCAATTTTATGAACAATCTCAGATTTTAATAGATAGGTTTAGAGAAAAAGGATACCCGGCCAAGATTATAGACAATGGGTACTTGAAAGCCTGCAGGATTGATAGGTCGACTATATTAGAGTCTAAAAAGAAGGATCCACATAAAGAGAATAAGAAGAATAAATTAACCAATGGCACTGAACAACCGTTGTTTATTACCCAATATAATTCTAATCACAACGCCATCAAAAAAACTTTACAGAAACATTGGCCAATTCTTCTTAGAGATCCTATACTGAAGAAGAATCTAGGCACACATCCTAATATAGTTTTTAGGAGAGCACCTAATTTGAAACAAACCTTGGCCCCCAGTAAGGTAGTGATTTCAAAAAAATCTATTAGACATATACACAAAAATAGAACTAACCTTAAAGGCACTTTTAGATGTGGAAAATCTAGGTGCCACATGTGTCAGTACATTACTCATGGAGCAAAAAACATCAAAGCACATACAACTGGAGAAATATATCAAATCAAAAATTTCCTAAACTGTAGTTCCACTTTTGTGATCTATGTTTTATCTTGCAAATGTGGGGTACAGTATTTGGGGCGCACCACTCGTAACATACGTACTAGATGGAGCGAACATCTTAGAAATGTAAAGAAAAAATCAGATAAACACAGCGTCTCAAGACATTATATCCAAGAACATAATGGGGATCCTTGTAGCTTCAGTATTACACCTTTAGAAAGCATTCCTTGCTCCAACAGATATAATAGATTTAGCAAATTGCGCCAAAGGGAGACATATTGGATCCATAGGTTCGGATCTTTGTTTCCAGATGGACTTAATGAGGTCATAGACTCAGCAGCATTTGGATAATTCATATAATAGATTCACATATATTTTTTTAAAAATGTTTAGTTATGAATCACTGTAATAGTGAATAACATCACTTATGTATGTCACTTAATAGGTCACTTATTTCTTTTTATTTTTTAAGTCACTTTGGTCATCTTATTTATTATTATTATTTTTTACTAAAAAAGTTGATCAAAAATATTAAATATTTATTAGTATTAAAAGCAGGATAATTCTGTTTCTAGTAAATATGTCATTAGTTATCAGATACACTTGGTATAGTTTAAGATGGTAGTTTTAGTACCCAATAAATAGGCAGCTTTCTGTCTCTTCAATATTATTATGAAGGAATATATAATTAGGTAGGCACACTTTATATTAAATATTAAATACTTATGAACTGTCACATTGTATATCTAAATATTCATTTCACATACTATGAATTATTAGTAACACTGTCACATTGTATATCTAAATATTAATTTCACATACTATGAATTATTAGAGATACCTTAACACCATTTCACTATAGTCACAAGATGAAAATATAATTTATTGAACCATATTGGAAACGTCTTGTAAATATATCTCATTAGATCATAGACGCTATTTGAGAAATCTAAGATATCATGTATTTATCCATCACACATAGGATAACAGATAATAGTGGTATAGAGCAAATAATCTATTGTATTGAGAGTTACCAAATATATACGAGCTAGGAGCCTCATGCATTTTCTGCAGAGTATGGAGTTCTATATTGTGCTTCTTAACAAATGTGCATAGTTTGTGTAAAACACACTTACGATTGCTTTCCTGCAAAGGTGGGCTATATAGATAATTTGGTAGTCATTTAAATAATGCTGTTTGGATTTGTTTGTTTTATATTTAGATATACATCTAAGATCTAATAGGTTATCAACTGTTTTTCTATTATATATATTACTGCAGTAGTACACCCTCTAATGGTCTATAAAAGCAAGTACATATGGGTTAGATATAGAGGTTTGTGCACCTTCTGAGTAAATGTGCCCCTTTAACATTGTGCCCCTTTAACATTGTTAGTCAGTGAAAAGGCGAATGTGTTCCCACAAAAGACTAGTGGGGGCTAATTCTCTCTGTAGGTAGTAATATAATAACGGTAATTGCGAGTATATAAACACAATTGTTTTTGACACATCGGAGAACTGTATGTAATTTAAAGGAAGACCGCGGAGTCTCCAATGGATTTGTCAGACTGCATTAACCATTCATGTCATTCTCAAGTACTACATAGTCAACTAGAATATAACTAAATAATCCATGGGTTTGAAAAACTATCAAATAACAATGATCCCAATGGATATATAAATATGGGGATTTATACGTGAATTTTTAGCATTTATGAGATATTTTAACTTTGATACTTATATGCATTAATATATTAGGGTTAACGAACAGGTAGAATGATCGCTGGGTGTGGACACATATGAGACAGGATCTTATTGGTCCGTCTGTACACACACCTTAAAGTGATTAGAGGTATGGTAATGAGCGGCATTATAAAGCCGGTGTAAATGTGTATTGTTTAATGCCTGAGGAAACAGCCGATAGTGCTGAGAAACGCATAGCAATTTTTAATCTGTGTACACTATCCACCTGCTTGTGTATGAAGGAATTTGTATAAAACCAATGATTAAAGAAGTTTTGTATTTTTAAATCATTGTCCGCCATTCCTTACTAAGCAAGGTGCTCATTACCATACGGCCGTGAAGTTACAAGAAGTTTGCTGGTGTACAGCTGCTGCGAGGAGAACGCTGCCTGTGAGAGAGCAAGCTGGTTGGCTCAGATAACCAGATCGTATCCACAACCACACTGGTGTGCTCAGCCAAAGTGTGAGTACCCTGGATTAGAGTGTGCTGCATGTGTGGGGTCTTTTGAGCTGTTGATACACACAATGGTCGTCCCTTTCTATTTGTAATTTATACAGATCACTGGTTCTACATCGGAGGAGAGGATCATTTTCGCAGCCATCTGGAAACCGAATCCATCTGTTGGAATTTGTTGTGGACTCCTGGTGATCCATAAGACTATCTATGATAAAATTCGAACTATTTCACTCTGCAATATTAATGAGGTGTCACTTTCCATTATTATCATTATTAGTAATTCATATTTAGTAATAATTTGATTGTACTAAGTTTGTAGTATTTCTATACCTAGTTATATTATATTTTATTGTTTTTTATTTTTTTCACGGTGTCACTAGACATACTAGCGCCCTCTTGTGTGTTTTTACACATTTGTTTTTTCTTAGTTTGATACACATTTGCGCTCATGATATTTGTGTTAAGAGGTGCTGCTTTATAAATTAATATTTTATAGGGATATTTTACTTGTTTTTATACACATGTAATAAGTAGGAAGGATCAAATAAATCACTGTTAAAAGGAGTAAATAACCATATATTATCCCCATAAGGATATACATCACACCATATGGTGTTTGTATATTATTAATTTTTATAATAGGTATTTGAAGTTTTAGATGTATGAATTATGTACTTTATTTAACAGCGCCCTCTAGTGATTGTTTCACAAACCATCTTTGATTATAATTCCAGAGTCAAACTTTCTTGTAACAGTGCCTTGGCTGGTTAAGTAGTAGGTTAGGCCCAGTTAATAATAGCCTTCTAGATGTGAGCTGGCCCTTTTAAAAGTCCACTCCAAATTAAGTAGCTGTGCAGTCTGGTATAAGTGAAACTATTCAAAGCCCCAAAGGTATAGGCAAGATATATAATATTCTTACTTACAGCGTCCAGCTATCTGCTCCTGACAATCCTCACTTCAAAGCAGGCCCACAACCAGGCCTGGTGCTCCGGCTTCCAAATTCTAAAGGACCACGCCACAGGTGTTGAGGAGCTCTTAGTGGGCCAGTCAGATTTCTGTGTTCCCCGCAAAGACCAGTCAGAGCCGATCGGAGGTATTGAGAGGGTAGCGAGTGTAGGTATAGTTTCGGCTCCCAAGGCAGCGCTCCTCCAATTAAACAATCCTCTTGCACTCCCCGCAAGTTAAGACTCAGCAGTTGGCGGCAGCCCCGGAGCGGAGCCTCGACCCTCCGGATCACCTCTAAGTCAGGTAAGATAGTTCCGCTACCTTGTGAGTCCAATTGTTCTGTTCTCCAGTTCTCTAAGGGCCAGAGCCGTGTAGCGGGAGCAAACTAAAGCGTGGGTCTGCGCTGAAGCCCAGACAGAGAACGGGTAAGTGGGCCCAAGATGGCGCCTTTTCGCGCCCTTTGTCACAACGGACACCTCTCAGCGGGCTGCAAAAAGCAAAGTTAGTGGTTAGGTTCTGGATTACCCGTGTGAGAGAGGCGGCTTGAGGCTGCAGCAGGCAGTAAGTTCGGCTTCCCGGCCACTACCAGGAACACTGTCGGGCTTGTGAGTATATGCTCCGGAGCGGATCCCCGGCCCCCCGGAGCAATGCGGTGAGAAGCCGGTAAGTGAAATCCGCTGGTGACCAGGCTATATAGATCTCCGGAGCGGAGCCCCGACCCTCCGGAGATGGTATACCTCGGCAGTAGGTCTCAATGTAGAGCTGTGGTACTTGTAGTTTAAGAGCTCGTCCGGTGCAGCACAGCAATCCGTCTCTCAGGGCTCGGTGCAGAGGTAGTTTCATGTGGGGCCAAGATTAACTTCCTAGACCGTAAGGATTTGACAAAATTACAGGCAAGGGTAAGAGTCTAATTTTTATGCCCACTTTCCTTAGGTTTATATGCTTAAAATTTCTCTGAAAAAGTATTTAATTCTGTAAGCACTCAGGAGCTCAGTGAAAGCACATCCATGCTGTGCTGTGGCTAGCTCCGCCCCAGGATTGCCTGTTTTTAATGTGTAGCGTAATCTATAACTGTATCCAGCACAAATTATTATAAATATAGACTATTAAAACTCTGAATTTCAATCTTAGTTTTTGAATATCTTGCAGCAGGATAAATGACAAGTAAAGACAGTATTTAAGATTTAACATCAGATATGTATGAAGATTTAAGGAAAATGATCAATAAAGATAAAACTGAATTTCTAAAAACCTTAAAATCTAAGAAAGAAACACTAGATGATTTGATGGGATTATTAGAAAAAAAGATGACCATGGAATTAAAATATTAAATGGAATATATTTTTCTAGAAAAGTATCTAGAAGATAAGAGTACCAAGAGGTTTGAGGATTAAAAAGGAATGCTCCTTCAAAGTGGACGATGAAAATTTAAAAAAAGATGGAGGCAAATATTAGAGGATGCTTCCATGACTGGGAGAAAGTCTTGAGAAAGGTCCTCACAGACCGATTGTACTGGTATTGCGGCTCAGGCACACACGGTAAGCAGGATACTTATTTTGTTCCAAATATAGAGGCAATATTGCACTATGTTCTTTTTATTTTTTATATAGGAATCTGATTTAGGATTATTATAACCACTTCTGAAAGAAGATTACAAGCAAATACTACACCACCACTACCATCACATTTAGGATATAATATTTATTTGGATATTAAGGATCTAACTTTTATGCACTAAGAAGGAAAACAGATTTATATACTTTTAAAGGGTTCAACCTCATTTCATTCCTCTACCTTATCATATTAGGACCACACTGTGTATATATTATTTTTTTAAGGTGTACACCTTTTTCTTTTTCACTGCATTTTTTTATTTTTACTCTTAACTTTTTCCAGTACCTTTTTTTTTTTTTTTTTTCTCAGTATTTTTGAATAAAAAATTTTTTTCCACATATACTCACGGATCCTTTTATTTTTATTTTTTGATGTTTTTGTGAATCACATATATTTATCTTATTGGAGCATTTTTGTATTCACACATCTTTTGGACACATTTATATTGAAATTTCTTTTGGATTATTTTTGGACACTTTGGATTTTCACTTATTGTTTGGACATTTTGGATTTCTATTTTTAACACACAACATCATCACATAATCATTATTGGAACTACAGGGACCGTGCTTTATTTTATCTTTTAATTAAGATAATTACTATGTATTAACTATATTGCCATGTATTAATTTATATATCATTTATCATTGTATCGCCTATTATTGAATCCTTAGGACATAGATATTATAACACATTTTTATATTGTATATACCATAAAAATTTTTATATTTTTATATTCTATGCATTGTAAACCATAAGATTGTATATCCATTGTATTTAGAAAATTATCCACTCATTGAATTTTAAGGAATTGTATTTTAGAAAGTTGTTCAATTCTTGTATTTTAGAAGATTGTCTATTAAATAACATTTTTATACACACTTTTTTATACATATATATATATATATATACGTCCTTCTCAATATCTTATATCATATTTCAAAGAAGTATATTAACACACATCGTGGACACCACCTTAAGCCACATTCACCTTAGCAGGGATATTGTAGCGCTCTTTCTATAGCACATTCTCAATAGAAAATATGGATCAAGATAGAAATAAAGATTTGCCTGTCCCTAAACATTTCAAACAATGTAATGGAGGTAATTTTTTTTTTTAGTTATACGTGGATTCCAAGACTTCAAAAACAATTAAGAGGTTGTAATATTCATAAGTTCCTATTACAGTTAGAAAGTGGATATATAATTTAGATACATTAACTTCTAATGGCCCGAACCTAGAAATAGAGTTAGGATGTTTTTTAAAATAATATTAAGTCTCTTTTATGTGATACTTTTCATTAGTTTACTGCAAACCTATAAATCTTATAAAATTATAACAAGTTGTATATATAGTATTTTATGATCGATACAATTGGGTTGATTATGTGAATTAATAAAAAATAAATAATAATTATACATTAGGTACTAACTTGACTGTGATTGGTGCACAGAGACATACCTTTTGTTTGTTTTTAATGTCAGACAATACATTTTTGTGATATTTTGACGTAGGCATGTTCATAATAAAGTATATAAATAAGAGGACAAAAGGGTGCTAATATAGACCTCAACATGGGGATTTTTCACTGTCTGAAGGATAATAACAAACATTTAAGATCAAAGTATCCTGTTAAGAAAAGTGCTATATTAACAGACGGGACGAGGAAAGAAAAACACGCCCATTTAGGGTATTTAAGATAGAGCTCTTTGTAGGTCTGTTATTGGCTTGAGAAAGGCTGAAACATGTTGCCGCAATACGGACCTAATTCACCAAGGAGACGTCATCCTGCATTGGTGGGCGTGCCTTTGATGTGCACGGTTGTTTTGACAAACTACAACACAATCTTAGTAGAGGACAACACTTTCTACCGCTCCAAATGGAAGGAGTAATGCAACAGAAAAGTGGGAAGGTCCGGTATGATTAATCCACTAAAAAGGAGAGTTTACACCTTTTTTGGAAACTTTATTGCATACTGCAGTGTGATACAGATACAGAGACGCATTGCACATTGTTTTATGCATACAAACTCCTATTAATGCATCTATAAGGATACCCTGTGTCACTATTAACTGGAAATCTATTTGGATACAAATACAGATACAATATTTAATACAGCTGATGTGTATGAACTATCTTTTTCAAGTTAATCACCGATAGCACATGAATTCTAATATTTTTTCTTGGTACCATTATTTTTAAATATATTTAGAGGAATTCCAATGATATTATCAATTTTTTATATGTTTTTTTAATATCATGCATGATATGATGTTATAAGCGGTAATACTTGGTATATTCATTTTTTTTAAATTTACATTCCGTAACCTATGCTTAATAATAAATTGATTTATAATACATCTTTTTGACTTAGTTATTATATACATAACTACAACTGTTACACTCCATTATATTTTAACTTGACATTTTATTAGATTTTAAGCCCCTTTAGTTGGGGGCGCTCACATTTCTTTGCCTTTTTTGTATTTGCATTTCTCAGGTTTTTAGGATTGCCTGTTTTTAATGTGTAGCATAATCTAGAACTGTATCCAGCGCAAGTTATCATAAATATAGACTATTAAAAAGGCTCTGCACCAAAAATGCAACAGTGTCGCTATACTTATAAAAATGAGCGTTCCCTTCAGCCTCCTATCCCAGTATAAGGATGAAGAGGGCAGAATGCTTATAATAGTGGACCTCCTTTATGGAAGTCCAATAACCATAGCTAACCTGTATGCCCCTAACACCAAACAATCTACATTCTTTAAAAATTGTTCCAACAAATTACTAGATATAGCCAGAGGACCTATTTACATGGGTGGAGATTTCAATATAACAATGGAACCTGCACTAGATAGTTCAACAGGCAAACCAAATGTCCCCAAATCTACAATACGCTCCTTGGGGAAATCACTTCATACATTAAACCTATTGGACATATGGGGAACACAACACCCCTCTATCAGAGATTATACCTTCTTTTCACACCCCTTTTCCAAATACTCACAACTGGACTATATTTTTACCAACCATAGAGGGTTTAATTATGTTTCATCTTCCCACATCACTCAAATTACATGGTCAAACCACGCTGCAGTAACCTGTGACTTAAACTGGCCTAATACACCAAGTTCCAACTTCAGTTGGCGAATAGACAATTCCATATTCACTGACACCTTAGTCCTAAATTCATTGCAAGCAAGTGCTACAGAATACTGTACTTTAATTTTGACAAAAAGGAAGACACTAATCCATTTACTACATGGTTAGCACATAAATGCTTCATGAGGGGAGAGTGTATCAAATTACGATCTAGAATTAAAAAACAACAGAGACTATACAATGACACACTGATCTCCAATTTGGACAAGCAATCCCTTGCTCACAAACTAAACCCCTCTGACCTGTCTTTACTAGATGACTTATTGAAAGCTAGAGAACAACTCAATGAATATTTACACACTCAAACATAATGTAGATACAAATACACGAACGCCAAGTTCTATGCTGAACATAACAAAAGCAGGGCGTTTTCAAGCAAGGACGCTCAAAAAACAACAATTAGCGACCTTCTTGAACTCCTTAAAAAATTATTTGGGTAAGGCGCTTACATCAAGCCGAGCTATAGCAGAATAGTTTAGATAATACTATGCTTCACTATATAATATCCACCAAGATAACAATACACAAAGTTCAAGGTTACTAAGCACACTATCATCCTACCTCCAAGAAACATCAGTCCCTGTTATATCAGAGGAAAACAAATGTTTCCGTGACTCACCCATAACATTGCACAAAGTTCAATATATACAATAAAAAAACCTACCTACAGGAAAAGCCCCAGGACCAGACTGTTTCAGTAACAAATATTTCTCTATCTTCTCTGACATTCTATCTCCTCATCTCTTAGCAGTATTCAATCCCATTGATGAAGACCATCCTTTACCTAGTGAAATGTTTGAAGCCCACATCACTGACCTTCCCAAACCCCCTACACATCACAAAAACTTCAGACCAAAATCCCTCCTCAATAATGACATTAAAATATATGGCCAATAGAATCAATACACTGCTACCTACACTTATTGACAGAGATCAGGTGGGATTTATACCGGGCAGAGAATCAATAGATAATATAAGTCCAAGAAAGAAAGCTAGGACGGCTCAAAAAACACAATAGCTTTATTAGGTAAAAATAAACAAATGTGGGTTGCACAACATACAAAAAGATTAAAAACAATTAAGAGCAACACACATCCCACGCAAAGGACGCATTTCGGGTTTACTCCGTACTCACAGAGATAATACCATTAGAACTATTCAATTAATCAGCAGTGCGGAGTATATCCCAGACCGATTTCTCTTTATCACAATGGACGCAGAGAAGGCGTTTGACAGGGTGGATTGGGCATTTATGTCGGTTTCAGCACACAGTTCAAATACCGCATACTCGCACTATATAATAACCCCATAGCTAAAATCAAAGTAAATGGGGATTTTTCTTAATACCTACCAGTCAAGAATGGGACTAGACAAGGCTGCCCCCTGTCACTACTCCTTTTCGCCCTTACTATAGATTTTCTAGCCAGCAGAATTAGGAACAACTCAATTATTACAGGAGTCACAATTGGAGACTCCAATTACAAAATCTCTCTATACGCAGATGACATTCTACTGTCCATTACGAACCCTATTCACTCCATAAATCACCTAGAAAAGGAAATATCAACATATGGAACATTCTCCAACTTATTTTATGCATACAACTATAGATAGTTGCAAAAAAATAATACACATGTAGCACTCTGATCCCACATGAAATATTATAGGTATAGGATGGTGTACATCAACAATGGAAATTTACAAAAATTAAACTTTAATAGATATGATTAAAAATGGGAACTTTAAAATCAACTAGAGAAATATTGGGTTGATAAACATATAACATCCTGGGAACAATTTTCACCAGGATTTAATATAGTATGCACAAGTAACGGTCAGTTATAATAATGGGATGAACAATAGGAGACCTATAATATCTATGGTCCCTCAAGGTTAATATTATAGCTTGAAAATATGTCAAGGTCTGGCAAGGGAAATTCCCAATTTATAATAATGTTAGGTGCGAACAGAATAAAATATTAGAACATTCGTGCAAGCAGTAAACAGTTTTAGAACATACGTGTGTTTGGCTTGTATTAACAAGGGATGTTTGTGATCCTTATTGCAGCATGTGAAATTATTCAATTGCAGGTGTCTGTTCCTAAAGCGATACTGTGTTTGGCCTATACCCAAATGACTATTGGGTAGGTTGCCCCAAGGTCTTATGTGGAATAACAAAATAAGGTTTGCTCTATGAATTATCTGCGGTATCCAAGGGAGATCTTAATGTAAACTATCTAATGGCAAAATTTGGAATCAATATTATAGTGATAATAGAGGCCCTCTTTCCATATAATACATCACACTCACAAGGATCAGGGACTATTGTAGAGTAAGTAAACAGCAGTCATGTTAGGGTCATTTATGTGATAGAATATAGTGGTAGTATATTCGCATACACTCACAAGGATCAGTGACTATTGTAGAGTAAGTAAACAGCAGTCATGTTAGGGTCATTTATGTGATAGAATATAGTGGTAGTATATTCGCATACACTCACAAGGATCAGGGACTATTGTAGAGTAAGTAAACAGCAGTCATGTTAGGGTCATTTATGTGATAGAATATAGTGGTAGTATATTCGCATATAGCTGGGCACTTCAGATTCGTTGAATTTGAGTAAATATTAATGCTTATATGTAATCACCATAATAGGTGGTTAGCCACGGAGGTTTACTAGATGTCCTAGGTACGTATATCTAGATTCCACAGCGGTTATGCTTATTATATGTTAAACTGCATGATGTTAAAGGGACATTAAACCCAATTTTTTTCTTTCATGATTCAGATAGAGAATACCATTTTAAACAACTTTCTAATTCACATCTATTATCTAATTTGCTTCATTCTCTTGATAATCTTTCGTGAAAAGCATATCTAGATAGGCTCGGCAGCTTCTGATAGGTGGCTGCACTTAGATGAATCATGTGATTGGCTCACCAATGTACATTGGTATTTCTTTAACAAAGGATATATAAAGATTGCAGCATATTAGGTAATATAAGTAAATTGGAATGTTGTTTAAAATTGTATTCTCTTTCTGAATCATAAAATAATTTTTTTGAGTTTAATGTTCCTTTAAATGCCTGTTATTGACTTATACAGGTACTAAAATCCACACACATATACTGCACCTGCACCATGTATACAGGCTTATTTAATAGCTTGTATTTATAAATACGTTAAGTGATATGCCGCTGCAGTTATTCATAGTAATCTGGACATTATGTAAAGCTGTATGTTCCCCAGAGGGGAACAACATAAGTATAACAGCTATGATTATCAAGACTGTCCCCTGTATTCAGGCTCGTTTATTAGCTTGTATTATAGATACGTTTGATGACCTGCCGCTGTAGTTTTCTTAGTGATCTGGGCACTACAGGGAGTGCAGAATTATTAGGCAAGTTGTATTTTTGAGGATTCATTTTATTATTGAACAACAACCATTTTCTCAATGAACCCAAAAAACTCATTAATATCAAAGCTGAATAGTTTTGGAAGTAGTTTTTAGTTTGTTTTTAGTTTTAGCTATTTTAGGGGGATATCTGTGTGTGCAGGTGACTATTACTGTGCATAATTATTAGGCAACTTAACAAAAAACAAATATATACCCATTTCAATTATTTATTTTTACCAGTGAAACCAATATAACATCTCAACATTCACAAATATACATTTCTGACATTCAAAAACAAAACAAAAACAAATCAGTGACCAATATAGCCACCTTTCTTTGCAAGGACACTCAAAAGCCTGCCATCCATGGATTCTGTCAGTGTTTTGATCTGTTCACCATCAACATTGCGTGCAGCAGCAACCACAGCCTCCCAGACACTGTTCAGAGAGGTGTACTGTTTTCCCTCCTTGTGAATCTCACATTTGATGATGGACCACAGGTTCTCAATGGGGTTCAGATCAGGTTAACAAGGAGGCCATGTCATTAGATTTTCTTCTTTTATACCCTTTCTTGCCAGCCACGCTGTGGAGTACTTGGACAAGTGTGATGGAGCATTGTCCTGCATGAAAATCATGTTTTTCTTGAAGGATGCAGACTTCTTCCTGTACCACTGCTTGAAGAAGGTGTCTTCCAGAAACTGGCAGTAGGACTGGGAGTTGAGCTTGACTCCATGATCAACCCGAAAAGGCCCCACAAGCTCATCTTTGATGATACCAGCCCAAACCAGTACTCCACCTCCACCTTGCTGGCGTCTGAGTCGGACTGGAGCTCTCTGCCCTTTACCAATCCAGCCACGGGCCCATCCATCTGGCCCATCAAGACTCACTCTCATTTCATCAGTCCATAAAACCTTAGAAAAACCAGTCTTGAGATATTTCTTGGCCCAGTCTTGACATTTCAGCTTGTGTGTCTTGTTCAGTGGTGGTCGTCTTTCAGCCTTTCTTACCTTGGCCATGTCTCTGAGTATTGCACACCTTGTGCTTTTGGGCACTCCAGTGATGTTGCAGCTCTGAAATATGGCCAAACTGGTGGCAAGTGGCATCTTGGCAGCTGCACGCTTGACTTTTCTCAGTTCATGGGCAGTTATTTTGCGCCTTGGTTTTTCCACACGCTTCTTGCGACCCTGTTGACTATTTTGAATGAAACGCTTGATTGTTCGATGATCCCGCTTCAGAAGCTTTGCAATTTTAAGAGTGCTGCATCCCTCTGCAAGATATCTCACTATTTTTGACTTTTCTGAGCCTGTCAAGTCCTTCTTTTGACCCATTTTGCCAAAGGAAAGGAAGTTGCCTAATAATTATGCACACCTGATATAGGGTGTTGATGTCATTAGACCACACCCCTTCTCATTACAGAGATGCACATCACCTAATATGCTTAATTTGTAGTAGGCTTTCGAGCCTATACAGCTTGGAGTAAGACAACATGCATAAAGAGGATGATGTGGTCAAAATACTCATTTGCCTAATAATTCTGCACACAGTGTACATAGCACTGTGTATTCCCCAGAGGCTCGTATCAATATGAGTAAGAATGCTATGATTACAAATCTCCCTTTCACCAAAAGACAAACAATCAATACTACAAACAACAGCCAAAAGTTCATTGACAGTAAGCACGCTGGAAACTAATATTAAACTTCTTTCTCGCTGGTACCTCACACCTCAAACACTACATCAAATATACCTCTCAGATTCTGATAGCGCCCAGACAATTTTCTACCTAATGTATCTTTGGATAATATTAACTGGGAAATTGTAGCTCCCAATAATTCTAAGAAGTGGCTTCTTCACAACTTAGATGTTGTAAGAACCTTAACAATTTATCTGGAGACTACAAAGGTTCATATTTGTTTATTCTTTTTCTGGACCGCGTAAGAGGCAAGATTACAAGTTGCGCAGCAAATCAGTTGTGAAAACCCAGCGTGCGTTATGGCATTTTCGCATTTTAGATTGCGCCGCTTTTATAAGCTTCAAAATTACTTACTTTGCGCGTGCTTTAAACTGCGTATTCCAAACTGCCAAATTGAGTGCTCGTTCACTTATTCCCCATAGAAGTCAATGGAGAAGACAAATGGAAGAAGAAGAAAAAACTAACACCCTAATCTGTTGCTCAAAGCCCATGATGTATTCTTCTAGAAAAGTGTACATGAAAATGCGAATATTTCATATCGCAAAAATGTTTTCGTAACGGAATATGTTCTATTGCACATGCTCAGTAGAAGCTGGTGCCTCAGAAAGTGTGCGTGAAAAAAGTTTGTAAACATTTTCATAATGAAAGTAAATTGAAAAGTTTTTAGCATTACATGCGCTATATGAATCATGGACATTTAATACTGATTTTAGATTCCCTTTAATAATGAATACAGTATAGAGAATACATCTGAAGTTTACTGACTGGATATCACCTCTACAGTGTTTTTGTTATCACAATTTTTTATTCTTCAATACAATGATTCCACTTTAGTACCATTTTTATTTATCCAAAAAGAAATAACGTTAGCTGAGATATCTTTAGATTTAGAAAACTAAATGAAAGAACGGTTCATTAAAGCAAAAACACTGCCCTCTGCTGTCCAAAAGAATGAACTGTACTTATTCTGACTAAAGTCGTAATTTAAACTTTCCTAAAAAAATAGAAATAACAGCTCTTCCAGTGCTGAATAAGTCTACGTCTTGTCAGATCTGTAGATACTTTCCTCTGTCAAACAATAAAACTTGGGACGTGTGTTTTGGATAAATAGCAATGGATACATAGGTATCAGCTGTGCACAAACGTATTTCTTGACATTTTCACTTTACATATTAACAGTTTCTACTAAAAGGGAAATAATCCAGTTCCTTTGGAAATTAAATATACTTACTAGTTTAGGTTCCTGCAAAAGGGGAAAAATTGTCTGCTGAGCTAGGTTACTCAGGGCTGTCTTTAATATTGACTGGACCCTGGGCAAAAATTTTCTTGCCCCCCCCACCCCATGCAATTTCGCTCTCCCCCCAACATCCCAGAAAGCAACTAAATCAATTTATTTTATAATTGTTTTCAAAATTATTAGCCCAGCAGTGGATCATCTACTGCTGGGCTAATCATTTTAAAAAAATGAAATAAATTGCAATATGTGAAACTGGACCTAAGCAGTATTAATAAGTAAATAAATATATAAATTCCTCCACTGTGGATTAATTTAATATTCTTTTGAATGTGATTCTGGTGTGAGGTTAGCTGGTTAAAGAGATTTAGGGCAGCCAACAGGAGCAAAGCAAGTTGAAGACTGAGGAGGAAGCATGGAGGTGCAGACAAATATAAGTTTACTGAATGAAACAGCAGAACTGCTATGGGAAGCTGTAAAATCTAAGACAGAGAGAAAACAAAAACTATAAAAATAAACCTTACATTAATGTGTGAAGTATCAGCATGACACTATACATCAGCCACAGCAGCACATGTCACTTCTTTGCTAGGAACAAGTTCCCTCTCACCCTGCACTAGACAATGCTGCATGGGGAGGGGCGTGTGTGCACTCACTTATTCTTCCCACTGACACCTTTCTACAAAGCACTGTTCACTTCAGTTAGTTGATCTTAGGGCACACAGCAGAAAGAGCAGAGCTAAGGGGACCAGCAGACTGGATGCTGTCTGCCCAAGCCTGCATGGATACAGTGTGAGATGAGTCACACAGCCTCAAGACTGAAGACAGCAGTAAATGCAGCTGCACAGATGATCAAATCCTCATGTGCCTGCCGCTCCAGCTTTCTGCTGCATGTGCCTACAGTCAGCCCTACCCAGAAACAATCCCCACCACCAGAGCAGTTACCTGGTAACAGTGGTAACCCCAGTAGGACCTTTTCTGATGCAGTGGGAATGGCTGGATGCCGAGTTAGGGCTTTGCATTCAGTGCTGCACAGTGCACATCTAAAACAGCATATGGCAATAGCTTGGCATGTCACATGACACCGGCACGGTCTGGCACAGTTTTTTTTTTTTTAAATATATAAGCAGAGTACTTTTGACTGTGACAGTATTATGATTGAATGTGTGTGTTCCCCATGTCACATCAGCAGTCTGGTATGAACCAACAGAGACTGGGCCCTGGGCAGCTGCCCATTTTGCCCTGTGTTAAAGACGGTCCTGAGGTTACTATGCATAAGGTAAGTGAGGGTAAAGATGAATTGATTTTATTTAAAAAATTAAAGGTAAAGTTCATCATTAGTTTTTAAGGGACTGGTTTTGTGTCACTTTAAGCTTGTCATGTCCAAATATTTTGTTATATTTAACTACTGCAAATGTATTACTATGATAACACAATCTTTGTAAATAATAAACAATGAATGCAATAAACAAAATCACCTACAAACCAAATATGATACTTAGGATGCATAAGGGTAAGCTTTTTATAATGGCACAGAAATCTGAACAAATATCACATCTCCAGATACACAGACTGACAGTCTAACTTTACAGGAAGCAACATAATGTCAACCCCCAAAAAAGGCTCTTTTGATCTATTGTTAAAAAGCAGGTAGGTAGGCTCAAGAGAGTGCACATGTCTGGGGCACTATATGGCAGCAGTTTTAGAAGAATAGTTTTAACAATCTTATACATTTTCAAGAAAACTAGATAGTAGCAGTGTTTGTTACCATGTAGTGCACCATACATGCACAATGCCTACCTAGGTATTCACATCAAAAGAGAATACAATGAGAACAAAGAAAAACTGATAGTAATTGGAATAATTTTTTAATTGTATGAGCTGCCTGAATCACAAAAGAAAAACATTTATGTATAGACATTTGAATATGGTATTATTTTATTGTTATTTGCGTTTTACACTGTTTTATATGCTACGTCTTTAGTATTCATCCTATTGTAACATTTGGCTTTGAAACCTCTCTTGTTTTGTTTTAAGTGTTAACCAAAGATGGATACTTACTTTCCACGCATTGTATTTGCATGATACGTCACTGCTTTCATCAGACTGATTAAGACATTCATTCGTTAGGAGGCATTTATAGCCTGGATGTTCTAATTCGAATACAGACTGCACTATCTCTTGAAAAAGTTGGGTTGGATCCCGACGAAACCCGTAGAGGAATCAACCAGCCAGTCTTTCTTACACTCAGACGCCAGGTCGGTGTGAAGCAACTTCCAGTCCCTTAGCTCCAATAACGATCCGGAAGCGTTTGGAACTATACACAGGACAGGTCGGAACACTCTCTCTACCACCTACAGCACAAGCAGGAAGTGGTGATATATATGTGATATATACATTGCTTATCTTATACACATTGTACGTGTCTTTTTATCTATGCGCTTATATGTTTTATTAAACACAGTTTTACTCTTAGAGTGGCGTGCGCTCTGTCTCCTTTTGTTTCCAATCTTTCTAGCCCTTGGGATCTGAGCCACAGCGTTCCCAGTGTTTTGGAGCAGCAGCCACCCTTTAGTTACTATTTGCCTAAAGGATTTATCTTTCGCTTGTGAACTCTATGGCACTATTAAGGTCGTATGTTTGACCTATATTAATATTTGATATGCATTTCATCTCTTGAATTTGTCCTATTGTATTCTGTATTTGTCTAATTAAATATTTGTTGTATCTTATTCCTATTTTTTTACCAAATTTATGTATATGTATTTTTGTATATATCGCTCAGGAATTTTCTTTTGAGAGAAGCGCAGCCTCTTTTTCTTTTTTTGTTTCAAATAATTCTTGTGGTTATTGGCAGCAAATCTCTCAATTAATTTATATTATTTATTTATCTATCATTTTTGTGTACATTGATATCTATTTATACCCTCTTTTAGAGTTATTATGACTGACACAATCAGAGAGGAGAGTTTTGGGGATAGTCTGTCTAGGCACAATAGACAGCGTTCCCAAAATGTCCTCAATTTAAAAACGAATGTTACTACTAGTACATCAGTTGAATCTAATTTCTAATCCTATCGATTTGTTCAGAGATCTTGAGAAACTACTCAATAATGATGCTAAGGAGTGGCAAGACCTGTTACTTCTAGATAATTATGTTTTGCATGAGGTAGTTTCTAGAGGTCTGAGAATTTTTAAATATCCCGCATTTGATTTAGAAGAGGTGGAATTCACCACCGATTGGGGAAAGGCCCTTCAGGACTGCTCCATGACCCTTATTAAAATCTTGATTAGATATAGGGAATTCAAATTAAATAAAGTTAAATTGACTTTAGAGACTATATTACCCAAAATTCAACCCCTTAAAGCGGAAGAGAGGTGGAGGAAACTTAATGATAATATTCAAGCATGTAAAACCAAGTTAAATGAAGAATTAG
The DNA here is from genome assembly GCF_027579735.1 of Bombina bombina. Lineage (NCBI taxonomy): Eukaryota > Metazoa > Chordata > Amphibia > Anura > Bombinatoridae > Bombina > Bombina bombina. Next base: position 130,424,756 of record NC_069509.1, on the reverse strand, counting down.
CCCAATCTAAACAACAGAAGTTATATAGAGATTTGGACTACTACAAAAATAATAAAGTTTATACTTATAAAAAAGAAAAACAGTCTCATGGAAGAGCTAATCTTTCTAAAAATAATCCAACACAGTCGGATCAACAGACATATAGGGATATTAATAAATCATATCCTGTTGATAAATCTTATCAACAGAATAGAAATTTTGTGAATAATACATATAAAGATTTTCGCACACACCATTCAGATAATAGGGAGAGTAGGAGGTCTAATTTCTATAATTTTCATGAGCAGGCACATACACCCAAGCAGGGCAATAACTCCTATGTTTATAATGATAGATACTATCCAGCTAACGATTATAAGACATATAATGGTCGTCAGATGAATAATTTGATTAAAGATAACCATTATGAGAATAGATATATAGCAAACAAGCATTATTATAGTCACAAAAATGATAGAAATATACCTACTACGAATAGATATCAAGTTCTAGAGGATCAATATGTTGAATCCAACTATTCCAGACAGGGAGCCAGACCCCGATCCAATAATATTATTACATCAAAGTAAGTCATAGCCACCTGACATTTTACATCAGTGTTCAGTCCTCTCACATTGTGTGAGACTAAGTGTATTTTAGACATCATTAGTGTGAGTATCTTGGATATATGTGATCTTTAAAACAATCCATAATAAAGACATTATTCAAAGTGACAGTGTAAGATCTTCACCAAGACAACTAACTATCAAAACATTATTAGGCATTTTGTATGACTCAAAATTAAATTCAACAATGAAAAAAAGAAAAAAAGAAAACCAGAACACAGGTAACTGGGACAAAAATGTTAGACTTCTGAGATCCCAGCTTGTGGAAGTTACAGCGAATCTCATGTAGGTCATTTAGAGTGGTAGAGTACCAAAATACATAACAAATTTAAAACAGTAAATTAACGGTTATGTTTACAACGACAAACTTTCACACAACATATTCAACAAAACATTGCATGCATCACCTATTTTCAGCTGTCTGTTCATTAAAAGGTGTAGTAGAGTCCTGGATTGTGAATGAGGGGGTAGATAGACCCTATGGAACATGTCCTTCAAACAAGGATATTACATGATAAATCATCAAGTCTTCTGTCCTTTCTTGTTGACTGTTAGCCATTTTGACTGCTTAGCATTACGTTGGGGAAGCTGTAGATCTGTGGATTGGTGTGAAGATGAGTCCGTCGGTATTGGCGGGGGACCTAGACCTAGAATTTTGCAGACAGCAGGGATCTCTTCCGTGTCCCTAATAGATATCGCTTTTCCATCCTTAATGATATGTAAAGCAAAGGGGAATCCCCAGCGGTATTGGATTTGGTGTTTTCTCAACATGGCTGTTAGAGGTCTCAATAGGTTTCTCCTCTGGAGGGTTCTCAGACTCAGGTCCTGGTAGAATTGAACCACTGTAACTTGGAATTTGAAGGTCGGGTTATGTCTTGCTGCGGATAAGATTTTTTCCTTCTTTTGGAATATCAGCATCTTTACAATAATATCCCATGGCTGGGCTTCTTCTCTTGGTCTAGCTCTGAGAGCTCTATGGGCTCTTTCAATATTGTAAGTAGAATCTTCTTTATCGCCAGTAATGGCTTTGAAGAGCTGTTGTAAATAGGTTTGCAGATCTTTATTCAGGATTGATTCTGGGATGCCCTTCATTCTGATATTATTGCGTCGGCTTCTGTTTTCAAGGTCTTCAATTTTATCCTGTAAGTCGGTAAGAAGCTGTTGTTGAGAGGTGATAGCGTGAGATACTGAGGAGAGATCTTCAGCTATTGCATCTTTATGTTCTTCCAATATTTCAATCCTTCCCCCTAACTCAGCAATGTCCGACTTTATATCCGTTAAGCTGTTTGTCATGACAGTATGTATGGAATCAATCTTTTTCCACAAGCGTTCAAAGGTTGAAGAAATATCTTGTTTTGAGACTAGTGAGCGCAGGTCCGCTTTTGTAACAGGCACTTGATCTTCATCCACATTACTGGAATCCAAATCTTGTTCAGATTCATCCTCCCCTTCCAAGGTAGCCTGATTTGTAGGTTTATTGGTTTTAGGAGGTCTAAAGTAAGTATTTATTACCGGATGTTTGTTGGGTTTGTCAGATTTAGTTGGTCTTTTAGACGCCATCCTTGGATATATGTTCTATAAGAAGCAATTTGCTCAATCAATAGCAGCTCACTAGTGATATATATAACAGCACAAGATTGTGTAAACCCCTTATGATGCAGAGTGTTGCGTGATTTATGGGTGATATAATCCACAAAGCTCTGCCAGCTGAACTGTAGGCCTTCTATCACAAATGGCTATTCAGATAAGCCAGAGTCCCCCCTTTTTTAGGAAGACAGCTGCATGGGAACCTTTAGAGGAGATGTGTATCCAGGCTCTGGATTTGTTTTAAAGCATTGTATGCTGCATCACATGTATTGGGCCTTCAGCCTGTCATCGTGAGGCCTGGCTATCTTAATAGTTGGAGTTCCAAAAAAATATATATTTCCAGGTATGTAGGAATTTCCCTTTAAAACCCAAACACTCCGGGTTATTATTGCGGTAAATAAAGCCACCTGTTAGAGAGGAGCAAGCTCGACCCACCCCCAGCAGCATTCACTGTGGCCGGTAGGAGTTTGCGGCCTACATGCCTATCGGATTGTAGCAGGTCCGTAGGATCTGCCAGGAGTCACTCCCCCGGCAGAGTTGTAGTCACCTCCACCATAGTCCCTGAGGTCCATTTAGAAGACGGGATATATGCGGCTGCCGGTAAGCATGATATCGCTCTGTGGAGTTCAGAGTGTTTCTGTGGAGCTTGCGTAGGCCTCAGGCGGCGTGGTGGTAAACTAAAGTCTCTTTTTACATACTGCCGCTTTAGTTATGCTTAGAGTTGTGCCTCGAAGCAGTCAAATGCTCTGGTTGGTGGAAGTGAGCCTTTTAGTCGGTGCCGAACTACCGTTTTGGCTTGGAATCCCCAGGAGCTTAGATATTAAGCAACCATCTCTGAGTGTGGTTATGTACCGCCCCCAGTTTTTTTTTGTTTTTGTTTTTTTTAAAAGAGCTGAAATATTTTGGGCAATGCCCTACAAAAGGCCTTTTAAGGGCTATTGTAATTTATTTTAGTGCTAGGGTTTAGTTTGTTTTTTCTTCGTTTTGGTGTTTTTTTATTTTATTTTATGGGGCATGTAGATAGTGTAGGTTTAATGGTGGGTTTTTATTTTGGATACTGTAGTTCATTATTTTTTGTAACAGATTTTTTTTAATTGAACTTAGGGGTTTTAGTTTACATAGGGGGGTTAGATGTTAGGTAGAGTAGGGTTATATTGCGATTGGGGTTGTGGCGGTTTAGGCTTAATATTTTTTAAGTAACTTAGGGGGTTTAGTTTAGAGGGGAGGTTAGTTTGCATTTGGGGTGTGTGGCAGTATATTGGTTATTAGGATAGTACTTGCGGTGGGTATGTGGCAGTATAGGGGTAAATAGGATAATTTTAGAAGAAATAAAGTGGAAAGACACTTTGCACCAATATTCGTTATAGATAGGGTGACCATATTGCCGCTTTAAAATGGGACACATATGAAAAATACATATGTCAGGGTTCTTAAACAAATTATTTATTTAAACAGCCCTGAAAACAGTTTTCATATGTGTCCCTTTTTAAAGCGGCAATATGGTCACCCTAGTTATAGATGCTAGTTGGTGGTTATTTACCTGCTACAAATACTGTATGATTAGACTAGGCACATATTTTGTACAAAAATGCCCTTAGAGAGATACAACTGCACCTCACTGACGAGGCCCATAGCAGGCTGAAACGATCGTCTGGGGTTGTTGCTTCCCTTGTTCAGAGAAGAATTATCTGGTATTTTGGCACTAAACTGTCATTGGGCAGGATCAGACTGATAATATGCTACAGGATATTTTTTCTCTGTGAAGGGGCATAGTGTGCAAAAAGAACATGCACCCTGAGGAGTTGCAATAAAAATGAACAGACATGGAAATTATTCTAGCTTTTGTTCAATATCATGGAGTGCTGTTCTCTCTCTTTAGACCATTAAGCAGATTACTTTTGGGTCACCATAAGAGTAATGGGGAAACCAGACGTGGACTCCATGCACACATGCCCTTAGCGAGATACAACTACACCTCACTGACGAGGCCCATAGGAGGCCAAAACGATCGTCTGGGGTTGTTGCTTCCCTTGTTCAGAGAAGAATTGCCTGGTATGTCGGCGCTGGACTGTCATTGGGCAGGGTCAGACTGATATGCTACAGGATATATTTTCTCTGTGAAGGGGCATAGTGTGCAAAAAGAACATGTACTCTGAGGAGTTGCAATAAAAATGAACAGGCATGGAAGTTATTCTAGCTTTTGTTCTATCTCATGGAGTGCTGTTCTCTCTCTTTTGACTTTTATGCAGATTACTTTTGGGTCACCCTAAGAGTAATGGGGAAACCAGACATTGGGGCCTATCTATCAAGCTCCTAAAGGAGCTTGATGCCCCGTGTTTCTGGCGAGCCTGCAGGCTCACCAGAAACAGCAGTTATGAAGCAGAGGTTACGAAGACCGCTGCTCCATAACCTGTCCGCCTGCTCTGAGCAGGTGGACAGACATCGCCGGAAATCAAGTACGATCGGGTTGATTGACACCTCCCTGCTGGCGGCCCATTGGCCGTGAGTCTGCAGGGGGCGGCGTTGTACCAGCAGCTCTTGTGAGCTGCTGGTGCAATGCTGAATACAGAGAGCTTATTGCTCTCCGTATTCAGCAGATCCGCACTGTCGGATCAGGTCCGCCAGACTTTGATAAATTGAGGCCATGGACTCCATGCACACATGCCCTTAGAGAGATACAACTGCACTTCCCTGATGAGGCCCATAGGAGTCGGAAACGATCGTCTGGGGTTGTTGCTTCCCTTGTTCAGAGAATAATTGCCTGGTATTTCAGGGCTGGACTGTCATTGGGCCTGGATGAGGACTTCGCCGGCTGGATGTAGATGGAAGAGTCCGCCCGGATATAGACTTCTTGCTGCCTAGATGATGACTTCTCCGGCTGGATGGATCCTTCAAGCGGGACTTCAAAAACTGTAAGCGGATCGTCGGGGGTTAGTGTTAGGTTTTTTAAGGGTTTTTTGGGTGGGTTTTATTTTTAGATTAGGGTCTAGGGATGTAAAAGAGCTACAGGTAAAAGAGCTGATTTCTTTGGGGCAATGCCCCACAAAAGGCCCTTTTAAGGGGCATTGGTAGTTTATTGTAGGTGTGGCACTCTGTTTATTAAAAGGGTATTAAAATCATTGCACCCCAAAAGAATACAGTATGCAGAATTGAGTATTAAGCTTTTTTTTTTAAAAAAAAACTTTTTGTTTGTTTGTTATTATTGACAAATTCATTAATGCATTGTCCATAGTTCTTGTGCTGCTATTTTAACCTCCTACCAGCAGGTGGCGATCGCTATGTTCTCAGCCACAGTAACTAATTGTTATCATGGAAACGCCTCAGTGGTTCAGTAATCCTGAAGCAATCACTGAAGGCAGTTGAGAAACATAGCACCAGAGTAAAGCAGAGTTATTTATCTGTTTCAGATGAAAATCACAAAATAAATGTGTTACACCAGAACATGTTCTGCCTCTTTATTCTAAAATTGCAACATATTTTGGCGAACCAGAGCCAGGAGGAGTAAATTAAAGCAAGAAAATACTACTCCTTTTACCAGAGACGAATCTAGAAGTCATTAGAAGTCACTAGAAAATTCTTTGAGAATAACGTTAGAAAATGGAGCAATTGCAAGAGGAAGTGAGCACAACGCTACTGCAGCTAGAGAAAGCTCATCTTGTTGAAGTTTGCCCATTTCTAAAGTTATATATATAAATTATAATATAGCCTGATGAAACGGCATACTGAGCCGAGAAATGCGTTGCTAAGCAACAATTTTAATCTGTTTTAAATAAAGTACTTTTATACTTTCACCTTGCTCTTGGACTATTATCATTTGCACTCCTTTGGGAAACCCGCCTGGTTGGGGAACTCCTGTGAGCGTCTAATTCCTGTGAGTGTATAGTTGGCATCTTGAGCTGGGGCACAGCACCGGAAGCAGTGAGATCGGCAGAAGACGAGTTCCGCATACAGCCTGTTTGCCTTGGGGGAGTCAGCCGAACGGCTCTGAAGCTTCGGCCCATTTACTATTGCACTGGATGTGCAACTATCTATGTGAGTACCTGATCGTCACCCATATATTCACTGTGCTTGTTCAGAATTTGCTGCACCAAGGGCGCCTCTCGTTTTTGTGTCTTCTAGGACTCGTTGCCATCAATTTCTTAAGTGCCCGGATTAAAGCGGGGCAGGTTTCCTCACCAAGTCCAGACAAACCCTTATCAGGAAGGTAGAGAGGGTTTTGGAGGAGATTGAAGACAGTCAAGAGGAAGATGAGGTTTGCCAGAACTTAAAAGACCTTCTGACGTTTATTACAGAAAGTAAACAGGGTGTGACAGATGCAGAACCAATGGTAATGGAGCTCACTCAGTTGAGAGATCTAAGAGGTAAATACCTACAACTACAACTATCTCAAGAGGAAGCTTGCAAAGCGTTAGAAGAGGAGATGATAAAACTAGAAAATAGAATCAGTGTGAGCAGCGGAAGTGTGAGAAAAGTGGGGGAAGTGACAGTACCATTGCCAGCCACTGTGCCAGAAGTAACCCTCCGACGGGAATTCAGAATCTGTGGACAGTTTGGAGAAGGGGGACAGAAAGACAAACTGTCCTACACAAGCCTGGCCCACCAGATTGAAGCAGAAATCCGAAAGGGACATTCTGAAGTGGAGATTATTGAGGCAGTGATACGGGCAGTCAGCCCTGGACTTCATCTCAGAGATTTGTTGGAGATTAAGAGTGGACTTACTCTCAGCATGTTGAAGACTATCCTAACGGGACACTTTAAGGACAATAGCTCCTCTGATCTGTTCCATAAACTGAGGAATATCTTTCAAGAACTCAAAGAGTCAGCTCAGAACTTCTTATTCAGAGCAATTAAGTTGAAAGAAAAGCTATGGTGGAAGTCAAGTGACAAAGAAACTGAAAACCAGTACAGTACAGACCTTATTCAACTGAAGTTTCTTTGTTCTATTGAAACTGGACTCCTGAGTGATGCCATAAAGTTTAAGGTAAAACCATACCTTAGTGATATTGCTGTCACTGATTGAAAGAGTGAATGAAGCAGCTAATTTAGAGATGGAAAGACAACAGAAGTTAAAGAAAACTGCTTATGGAAAAGGTCCACGACTAAATGAACTCCACACAGAAGTACACTCCCATGACAGCAAATCCTTGTCTAAAGTATCAACAGAGTTAAAAGAGGTATGTTCAGCACACAGGGGTGAAACTACTAGAGACTTGAAGAAGATGCCAGTAAATCTCAAAGAATCTAGTCCAGATACATATAAGCTGATTGAAGATCTCAAGGCAGATATGTTTGAAATGAAGAAAATGTTCCTCACAGCCATGGAGACCAGCAGTCAACCATGACCAAGAGAGTTTCAAATGATCCACACACAAGCAAGACAGAGAGGTTGTAAGGAATGCCGGGAGGTCAATGGCCAAGCTGCTAGATCTGGTTTGAAGACGGTGCCTTGTCCGTTGCCTACTTGATGATGTGAACCAGCATCAGCAGAGACACTGACAGTCACTATTTTAGTCGCAAGTGACCCTAAAGGGGCTGAAGATCCAATTATTGGGTTCAATGTAATTAGAACATTGCATAGTTGCAAAGGTTAACCTGTCTTTAGATTCTTCACAGTATTGCATATCTGCTCCTTAACAATAAATACATACACATTTCACCATTATTGAAATATAGCGTGGAAAACGTATATATAGCAACACAAGATTCACATTTATGAAAGGTCAAATTTAATTTCACACACTGTCACTTAGCACACAATCAATGTGCATTGTTGGGATTGTAAATACGTTTAAAAAAGAAGCACTGACAATACTTTTTTTTTTTTTTTTGAAACATTTTTTATTGAGGACATATCGTTAACAGATTACTTTTCTCCAGTAAAGATATATACAACATCAAAAATCAATAAAGCATAAAAAGTACATTTACATGTGCAAGGTTCAGTAACTGCAGAATACCAATGATAATGTAAGTTTCTCCCTGCAGGGGAGTCCTCGTTTTTACAGAGGTCACCTTTTATATATATGGTAAACTTTCATGGGTATACAATCGTATATCATCGTTCTATAAAGGTGTTATCCTTAGGACAACAATCCAGTCAATGGAAGTGATTAAGTAGTGTGGTTTTAACTATCATGTTACATCACAGTTTCCTATTAGTATGGAGGGGCCTACCGACCCCTCTCCGCTCATTACCTGCTAGTGAGGATATTGGGCTTCTGTCTTGATTTCTGGGGAGGTGTGGGGGGAGAGGGGCATATGAGGAAGTTGAGGTAGCTAGAAGGAACGTATTCCTATTTATCTTCCTATTTCTGAGTGTTCAAGTGGGGGTTAGGTGGGTCAACATGGATTCCCACGGTTCCCAAATTAGGCAGTAATTATGTAATTGCCCTTGTTCTCTAGCCACGTAATTTTCCATATTTTTTATATAGTTCACACCCTCAATTACACTCTGTATCCTGGGGGGTTGACTCTTTTTCCAATTCCTAGATATTAGTAATTTAGCAGAGAGGAGTATATAGATCAAAAGCTTTTACTTGGTTTTGGGGAGCTTGTCCATACCTAGGTGCAGTATGGCTAGGGCTGGACTCAAGGTTGGCACTAGCTCTAAGTCTTTACAGATCTTTTCGATTTTCTGCCAGCAAGTCGTCAGTTTAGGGCAGGTCCACCAGACATGGATGGGGGACCCCGGCTCTCCACATTCCCTCCAACACTGTTGTAAGTGGTCAGGAAAAAGCTTCTGTAGCTTTGTGGGTACTAAGTGCCATCTGGTGATTATTTTGAAGTACAACTCATAGAGAGTAACGCAATGGGTCGCTTTTTTTCGTTAAGCTAATGGCCTTGCCCCAGGCATCTGGTGGAAATGTGGCCTGCAAATCTCTCTCCCATGCAGTCATATGAATTGTTTTTGGAGTAGTCTCTTCTTCAATAAGACAGTGATAATGTACTGTGAGGGGCTTATGTTGCTGGGTATTGGTTGTCCATCGTGTCTCCCAAATAGTCAGGTCTCTCAATGGTCCGTCTAAAAAGCCCCAGGATTTCAACAGTGTACGGAGTCTCAGTAAGTCAAATTGGTGTTTTGGAATTAGTGTAGGGAGGCTCAGCATGTCTCTATGTGTTCTTAAGTGTCCGTTGCAGTAAAAGTCACCCACTGTGTTTATGCCCGTAGAAGCCCATGCGTTAGGATGTGTATTAAGTAGCCCCACTAGAAGGGCCCTTATTGGATGTATTGGTGAGGGGTGCGGGGCCACCAGTTTGTTATGACGCAGCTTATTCCAAGCTTCTTGACATCCTTTCACTATGTTGTTGGCGACATGAACTTTGGCTTGCCAGTGAGGGGGTAGCCAAAGCAAGTCTTCGAGATAGACGTAAGCTGGTAGTGAGGCCTGCTCTAAATCTCTCCACCTTGTTGGGGGGAGATCTTTACTCCACACTGTAGCATGGGTTAGCATTGCCGCTTCATAATATTTCCGAACGCTAGGGAGGCCAAGGCCTCCTTTCTCTATCGGCATCTGCAGGATGTGTGCAGCTACCCGTGGTCTTTTATCCTGCCAAGTGTATGAGTTAAAGAGGGTCTGAAACTTCCTAATCAATGTATATGGGACTGGCATCGGAATGCAGCGGAACAGGTAGGTGATCTTTGGTAAGATCATCATTTTAAGAGCCGCTATTCTGCCCATCCAAGATATTTCACTATATCTTTTAGAATGAAGCTCCGAAGTGACGGCTGTTAGCAGCTTTTCAAAGTTTTCTTTGATCACCACCGACTTTTTATGGGAGAGAAAGACTCCCAAGTGGCGAACTGCTTTGCAGGACCACTTGAAGGAGTAGGCAAGCTGGATCTCTTCCCGTTCATGCTGCGGAATATTAATGGAGTAGGCCTCCGTCTTGGTCACATTGAGTTTGTAATAAGAGATTTCTCCAAATTGTGCGAAAAGGGCCATTAACGGGGGGGTAGAGTCAGCTGGGTCTGAAAGAAAGACCGTAAGGTCATCGGCAAATAGCGCAAGCTTCTGAGGGGTATCATGCATCTGTACGCCATGAATCTGTTTTGATTCTCTAATTGCGATCGCCAGGGGCTCAATAGCCAAAACAAACAGTAGGGGGGAGAGGGGGCATCCCTGTCTGGTTCCGTTACTGATTGTGATCTTAGGGGAGCAGAATCCCAACCCTCTAACAACTGCAGTGGGGGCCGAGTACAGCGCCTTGGTCGCTGTGATGAAAGAGTCCGGGATTCCAAATGCTGATAGAGTTTGAAATAAGTAGTCCCATCTCACCCTGTCGAAGGCCTTTTCGGCATCAAACGACAGGGTGAGTACCGGGAGTCCCATATCCGCGGCTTCTGAGAAGATATTTAATAGGCGCCGGGTATTATCGGAACCCTGCCTTCCTTGTACAAAGCCCACCTGATCTAGGTGTATAATTGTCTGCAGGTGCTTCCCTAGCCTATTAGCCAATATTTTAGTGTAGATTTTTGCATCTACGTTGATGAGTGAGATGGGCCTGTAGCTAGAGCACAGTAGTGGGTCTTTACCTTCCTTGTGAATTGTGGTAATGTTTGCTTCTAGAAATTCTGCCAGAAAGGCGCCTTTAGTTGCTACTTTTTGGAAGAGTAGGAGCAGTATCGGGGTTATGATCGGGCTAAGTGTTCGATAGAACATTGCCGTGAACCCATCTGGCCCAGGGGCCTTATGGGGTGTGAGGTCCTCTATGGCTGCTTTGACCTCTTCTGATGTGAACTGTCGCTGTAATTCGGCTTTAGATTCCTCAGTTAGAGTGGGCACAGATAGTGTTTCTAAGAATTTGAGAATGTCGCCATGGTCAGAGCTGCCAGGTGCTTCAGACTGCTCAAGATTGTATAGGGAAGAGTAGTAACTAGCAAACGCAGCGCCTATTTCTTTAGGAGAGTGTACCACACCACTGCGCATCGCTATGTGGGGTATCCTTTTCTGTAATGTGCGCATGCGTAATTTGTTAGCTAGAAGCTTGTCTGCCCTATTGCCTTTGTGGTAATACAGTTGTTTGAGCTTATGTAGATTCTCCTGGACCCGGGACAAATCCCTCTTGGAGATTTCTTCCCTAATAAGTCCAATTTGATTGGCTACTTGAACACTAGGGATCATTTTGTTTGTCTATTCAAGGGCGCGAAGATCTCCATATAGCTTCGCTAAGGGCTGGCTATTCTCTTTGCACAGTCGGGCCATTTTCTTAATAAAGTGACCCCGTAGGTATGCTTTAAGAGCGGCCCAGACCATGTCAATGTCAGTGGTTCCTGTGTCATTATGTGACAGGAACTCCTTCACAACCTCTTGGAGCGCTGGAAGCTCTATATCAGAGAGCCAGTGCTCAGAAAGTCGCCATGGCGGCCTATTAGTCAGGGCTTGTAGCTGAGTGAAATCTAAGCAGACCATGTCATGGTCTGACCACGTACACGGTCTGATGGAAGGGTTAGCAAGTTGGTCTAGAGACCACGAATCACAGAATATATGATCGAGCCTGGAATATGAATTGTGGGCTTTTGAGTAGTGTGTAAAGTCTTTCTCTGAAGGTGCTAAGCATCTCCAAGCGTCATAGAGGTTATGTTGGTATATGAGTTTCCGGAAAGCGTTGGAGGTAGATGAGACGTTTCTGTCAGAGTGTGTCGTAATGGTGGATTGCTTGTCTTTGGCTGGGTCCCAGACCATGTTGAAATCCCCCCCAATAATTAGGTGTCCTCTTTTGATCTGTTCTACGTGTGCTAATAATTTGCGGAGGAAGGGAACTTGTTTGGAGTTAGGTGCATATAATGAGACTAGTGTGAACAGTGTGTTATTAAGTGAACAGATAAGTATCAGGTACCTACCCTCGCTATCTCTTTCAATATACTCCATGGTAAAGGACAAGTCTCTACTAATCAGGAGGGCAACTCCTTTAGTCCTGCCCTCAGAGTTGGAGGCAGTTTCCCATACTGGGAAGTATCGGGAAATCCCAGAGAGTCGGGGTTCCCCCATCCAGTGTGTTTCCTGTAGGAACATGATGTGTATTTTGTGTGCTAGGAGATATCGCTGTAGCAATTTCCTCTTAGTGGGGGAATTTAAGCCTTGCGCGTTCAGCGTAGCTATACGTATCGGGGCCATTTTGGGAGTGGCGGGGGGCTGCCTGGGTTACTTAGGGTGGAAAATCAGTCTAGTAGTCAAATGTGGCGAATCAGTCTTACGCTGTGAGGGCTAGGAAAACGTGATATATATTAACTGAGAGGTATTATAAAAGGAAACCTCTATGACTGGATAAAAGTGATAAGTATACACTTTTGCAATGAGTGCACCAACCGGTCTTTGCCAGTGGGGCACAACTAATATGGTGGGGGGGAGCTAAGCGGAGAGGGGTCCATGGCCCCGCCGGCTTAAAATACAGGTTATAAATCTGTGGAATGAAAAAGCATATGTATTGCATATGTACATCATACATAATAGAACATTCAATGCTGTAAACCTCATAATATAAACATTAATCTCAACAACAACAACAACAACAGGAGGGAACTTGAGCAGAACTAGGCGATACAACGTAAAGTGATTAGTGGCGTATCAACTACCTTACCCTTTCTAGGCATTACTTAATTCCCTGTGCCTTGTATAGAGCCCTATTCATTACACAATCAGGCTCTCGCTAGGAACCTGATCAATGCCTTATCGCAGTTGGACTAACTGAGGGGGGTATTAGGGTCGTAGCCCAGGGTCCTCTGCATGACAGACAGCTAGGACATTAATCAATGAAGGCATTACTTAGGTTAGTGGCTTATGTCTAATGAGGGTGGATCACTAGAGGGCATGGAATTATCCCTAATCTTCAGGGTAGGAACTGTGGATCGACTTGTCATAGGAGTCAGAGACTTACAGCTAAAAGTATCAGCAAGGGCAGGTTAGTCGTCTTGTAAGGTAGTCGTGTTTAAGTTAAGTTAGACGCCTCTATACTCCCAATGCAGGACAGGGCTTAGCAGGAGGCATTAAGATATGATATGGGTAGGGTGCATATCTGGCTCATGAGGAAGGTCCTAGTATGGTGGGGGCCACGTACCAGTTATGAGCACTCAGATACAAGTTTAGTCTCCTCCCAGTTTCTCCTGCTACTAAGTGCTGAAGGGGACAGTATAAATAAGCTTATGGGTGTTCAATTGCCTAAGTATATAAATCTGTGCAATAGGCTAACAATATATATGTGATCAATAACTCAATACAACAAAACAACAGTTTACATGTGAGCATAAGCAAGGAAACAGGCACGTTTAACGATCATGGCAAGTGTCCATTACTTGGGCAAACAAACAAGCTACAATATATGATTGCTTAGGTCTCACCCATCTTCATCCTGCTTAGTCAGCATGGCAGTCCTTAAGCATTGTGGAGCACTCCCTCCTATGATGAGTCATCTTCTTCTTTCAGAGGGTCCAGCAAATAGAATGAACAAAGTAAATAAAACAAGTAGAACAAAAAGGAAAGCAGATAGGCTCTCTAATTGTCTGCATCTCGTTGTGGATCAGTAGAATCTCTGCGCTTCTTAAAGGCTTAGTTGGATGTTCCAGGAGTACCAGAGGATCTTTGTGGTAGCGGTTTCCATGGTGGGGCTGACGCCCTCAATCCATTGCTTATTTCTGTATCGGAAGAGCGATCACCTCCATCTGGAGGGAGCAAGTTCCACTTTTGCAGCAACTCACGTGCCTGTTGAGGGGTAGAGGCCATATATTGGTGACTGTCCTTGGTGATAAACAGCCTTACTGGGAACCCCCACCTGTACTTCAGATCTCTGTCTCTCAGTATTTTAGTATAGGGCTGGAAATGTCTGCGGATCTGGAGCGTGTGAGTAGAAAGATCCGGGTAGATTTGCAGACCTGCATACTCCTCAGGCAATTGCTTGTCTCTGGCCAAGGCTCTGATGATTTTTTCTCTGTAGGCATAGTAGTGAAGCCTCGCTATCATATCTCTTGGTTGTCCACCATCCGCTGTTCGTGCCCTGAGGGCTCTGTGTACTCTGTCTATGAGATTCTCATCACCTGTCGCTGACCCCAATACAGCTTCAAATAGGCCATGTAGATATTTCTCAAGGTCCTGTGGTAGAACTGATTCCGGTACGCCTTTGATGCGTATATTGTTGCGACACGACCTGTCTTCTAGGTCTGCCAGCTTCAATTCCAAATCAGTGATCTGAATGGCCAGGGATTGGGAGTAGCTAAGAAGGTTGGTGTGATCTATTGCCAAGTCTTCTTGTTTGCGCTCCAACGCATCAGTTCTCTCTCCTATGAGACCGATATCTCTCTTCAAGTCGGCATGTGATCTATCGAATCTCTTAGTCAAGGAATCATGATGTGAGGTTAACAGGGATTGGATGGTTTCTATCATATTGTTGTTAGTACTATTGGATATCTCCAGGGCCTGTGAGGCCTTTTGCTTTAAGGTTGAACCAGTCTGGGTGTTTGAGGCACTCCCCGTATCTGAGTATTCATCTTCTGATCTCACCTGGGCCATGTTAGAGCGGTGCTGAAAATGATCTACCACAGTTCTTTTCGGCGTAGCATGGGGCTTCTGCTTCCTTTTCTGGGCCTGCGACATCTTGTATTTATGGGATGCGAGACTATCAAGTGATATATGTGCGTTAATGTTGAGAGCTTGCTTATATATTTGACATATGCTATTAAGAACCCATTAGCCGGCGGGGCCACTAACAATTAGTGTTCAATTACATGTTGTTATGGTCTATTTCCTCCAGATGAAGAGGACGCTCTGGTAAGGGCAGCCTAATCTGGGAGTCTTTATACCTGGTGCCTTGGTTTACATGGACATGTATATCTGCAACAGTGAGAGAATGAAAAGCGGGACCTTCTCCTTGAGGTGTATTCTTTATATATGTTCAGCCTCTATTCTCCAGAACGGGAGATATGGTGATGGTTGCGGCTGTGAGAATTAACCCCTCTCCCCTGGGTATGTGTCTCCTATTGACAAAGTGGGTAAAGGGGGTGAGGATATGACCCACCAGTAGTATCTGGTGGGAAATGGCAGGGAGGGGGGTAATGCTTGCAATTGCTGGACTGTATCCGGTTAAGCTGCTCAGATTGTAATGTAGATGCGTCACCAAATGGTGGGGTCAGTCTCTGGCTCAAATTGCCTGTGCAAAGGTTCCCAGCAAGAGATAAAGCAGTCTACAGGGCCTACTCTTGGGCTGTGTGGGTAGTAGGTATCCAGCTATGTTTACACTTCCAGAGTATCTTTAATATCCCATTAACTGATTCTCTTTCATGGGCTAGGGAGGTTATAACAAGTATAAATAATGCTTGCTGTGCTGGTGTTAAAGATTTGCCAATGTCTCAAGTATCTCCTATAGTTTGTAAGCCTGTCATGCAGTAGGGAAAAAAACTGAATTGTGTGTCAGTATCGATATAGCGATTTAGGCTCTTTCTGTGGAGGTTAGCGTATTGTTCTTGAAGCCTCTCCACTCAGTTATAAGTTCTCGGGCTAATTGCTGAGCTTGTCAGTTTGTTTTTCAAGATAGCCCCTTAAGTGCACTGAGAACGGGTGTCCCAAGTGCAGACCTGCGGCTGGTAAGTGTTTGGGGCTGTACAGTGTAGCAGTGCTGTGACTCACCCAGATCCTTATGTTGCGATCACGCTGTCCAATATGGCGGCCGCTCACGCCAAAACTACAGTCTCTTTGGATCTGGTAGAGCAGATAGCCCCAAACGGGTGATCATCCAGGGGGGCCTCTCAACCCCCGTAAAGTATCTCCGGTGTTGTCGCAGCCGCTCCGGCTGATCCCCAAGTGTCCGAGGTCGCCGCGGTTGCAGTTTGGTGGGGTAAGTATCGGAGCAATCTCCTGTAAGTCACCGGAGGTAGGGAGAGAGTGTATCCACTTCAGCAACCTCTCCGGAGCGGAGCCCCGACCCTCCGGAGTCGTATGCTGCAGGCAGGCTAGGTTGAGACGCGGCTTCTAAATTGTGGGCGCTGGGAATCTGGTGTGAGATCAGTACTCTCAATCTTTTCAGTTTGCCTCAAATAAATGAGTATAATCTTTGGACCAGTTTGGTCTTTAAGCAACAAGTTGCCTTTTGCAGTAGTATTAGGCAGAATTTACGGGTGTTTTTAATCCCAAATAGCTAAATATTAAACTTTTCACGGCAGAGCTCTCTGGAAGTGCTGCTACTCAGCTCCATGGCTAGCTCCGCCCCCCTCCACTGACAATACTTTACAATGATATTCATTTAAGAACCAAGGAATACAAACAATATTAACATTCTGGATCCGAAAATATTATAAACATATTTTTCAAAAACTTGAACAATGTTACACATCTATTGATCAATATTAAACTTTGAAATGTTTGCAGCAGCTCCGGCTATTTATCACATAAAAGTCAAGTTTGGCAACCGTTCAGACCTTTACAACATATCATTTTTGTGACTCTGAAAGTCCAGCTGCTCTAGGGGCTTAACACTTTAAGTGGAAAGACGCTCTATGACTGACATTTTGCCACTTTGATATCTAGCCTCCTACTGATCACTGATTTTGGGAGTAGCCATGTTTTTTCCCATGTGGAGATCAAAGTGAAGAGAGAATTCAGCTATTTGATGCCTTATTGAAAGAAGGGAGAATTCACTCAAAGGTGCGTCCCAAACGGCTGACGCAGTTAATAACATAGATGGACCAGATGAGGAAGCCGAGAAGCCTGAGATACTACACTTCACTACCCAGCTTGCTACGCAAGACGCAGTGATCCAAACAAGCATTCATAGTGGGATGGAATCCCTAAGCATGCCTTAACTGATAGTCAATCCCCAGCTAGCTACAGTGCCACCCCTCCAGGGACAACAACTAACATTGCAGAGGCCTCAATATAGTAAGGTTCTTCACTGTAACATCACTCAGGAGCGGAGCATTGTAGCATACGCAGAGGTAATTGAGGCTCAACTTCCTAATGCGGGAACATCTCTCCCTGGCTGGGACTATAGTGTAAAAATGTTGGACCCTCTTAGAAAGGCTCGCTCCCATGGGGCTGTGAGACGGAACTTGCCTGTGCAACCATACGCGATCACTACAGGATATCTTGAGTGGCTTCTGCTACCTGGCATGGAGGTGACGATCACTAGAGGCATTGGCTAAATGGACTGTCCTGCATTTTACCAAGTCCACTATGTTTTCTGCAGACTTGTGAGTGACATTAGCTTTGGTGGAGCCTTGCTTGATTTTTCCTGGACTTTTCCTGGGCTGTTTGGTATATGATGAGTAGACATCTCTGTTTGTTTAAGGCTTCTTTGTTATATATACTAGTATTTTATAGTTTAATTTCCTAGTTTGTTAATGTGCACACCTAAGTACTTTTTGAAATGTATCCTCCCTACCAGAGTCTAATTTTGTACCCATTTAATTGCAGACTTATATATCTACTATTCAGGAAGGGTGATAACTGCATCAGGCTTTTTAGATTTATGTTTTATAATTTTATAATCTAGTGTGCCCTGCCCTAGTTTATCTCCATGCTTTCAATTTATTTAGGAGGTTTAATACCATCTCCTGCACTTCATTTGTATTTAACTTTTAGGACATTAACCTACACTATTTTTATCTTATAGAGTTATAGCAATTTTATATAGTTCCCCCACTAATCACTAAGCGCTATGCAAGCGCAGCACCTACTTACCTCAGGTTGGCTTTTCCCTGTACAGATAATGTGGGCTTTTGTGTCACTTATATGATAGCCTTACTTATTTAAGATAACAGCCTTCTTTTCCTTTCTGTTTTCCCTAAAGAAATGTATCTTGCAATGGTCATACAGGGGTTTATTTCCCTTTGCAGCGGTACCCCTAATCATTGAGATGAACCTTGTCTATAATTATGTATCATTTATTAATTCTACAGTTGAGGCTTCCCTGTGAGATTCCCTACAGATAGACTAGATGGCTGATTTAATTGCTATATATGTATCCCTACCCCTGTGAACCTATCTTAGTTTAACATTTATTATTGACATACTTCCATCTATTAACTTATTTAATTCTACTAGGTCCATAGTTATACGAGCGTCCCTATAATTATAGGTAAACCTTTTTTTTTTTTTTTAAATATCTTTATTAGACTTAGCCACTTGAAGAAAAAAAAAAAAAACAAAGAAAGTAACATCTGTTGTGCATATCCACGTCTCGCAGGATGAACAAGGTCTCGCAGGACCAACATAAATCAATGACACAACAACACTGGTACAAATTTAAGCAGTCATAAAAAAGTTAGTAATATTTCTGAATCCAGTAGAGACTACAATGAAGTGGCTAATTTTCCACACTATATATATATAAAAAAGAAAGAAAAAAAAGAGAGAAAAGAAAAAAAGGGGGAAAGGGAAAAACAAAAAGGGAGAACAGGGTCCCCCCTCCTCCTCCAGGAACCAGGAGTACTGACCAGCATCTGGAGTATCAACTCTCAGCCTGTAATGACCCAAATAACACTTATGATTGAATGAACAAAAGTTATAGTAAAGTCTCCTTATTTCTTGAATTTCTGTAAATAAAGTTTGAACATTTAGCATTGCTGATATATATATATATATATATATATATGTGTGTGTGTGTGTGTGTGTGTGTGTGTGTGTGTGTGTTCCTTACGTATTACCCCTTATATTATGACTTAACATAAGGGGATGTGAGTAAGGGTTTAATATTGATACAAAGCTTATATATTGCCATTCCTTTAAGCAACAAAGTAAACTTTAGTACTCAGTACAAGTATGACAAGATATATATAAACTAGTTAACATAGATTTATATGACATTGGTGATTCGTGTGTTAATTGCGCAGTAAATGTATATACAAGTAAGACTCTGCAGATTATAGCAAAAATATATCACAATGCAGTCTCAGCACAAACGCTGTACTCACGAGGAGAATGGAGGATGCAGTCTGAGATCGGTTGAGACCGGAATCAGCTGAAGGTGACGTCACCCGGTGTTCTGTGAGGCTGTCAGGTCTGGAGATAGAGCATAGTAGCAGAGGTAACTGCACAGGAAGCAGGGAGAGTGTTGTCAGAAAACACTGAGCAACCAGGTAGGCAGATACTGCAGGAGATATCCAGCTAAAGTTAATCCCTTAGTAGAAGGGGGAAGGAAACAGCTGAGTTCAGTAGCAGTGTAAGACAGGCTGATACAAGGGTGTGACCAGAATACCAAGCAATGTATTCTGGGAGCACCTAGACTTTATAGGATTATGGGATAAATGTCTTAAAGGCACAGTACACATTACACAGCCAAAGTTATTCTACCAAATTTCTATTTCTAATCCAAGTATCTGGAAATACCCTATGTAGAACTAATTCTGCAAAACTTACTGAGGCCAGAAAGGGTCTCAGAATCTGTCTCTGCACACCACTTGGGTATGTCTTAATAACCGGCGCCCAGCCTACCAGGAACTCTTTAATTTTTCTTTCAGATACAAACTGTAGAGGAAAGGACTCAAAGATAATCTGGGCTTGAATATCCCTTAAGACTTGTGTCAAACTAGGAGGACTCTTCACTATCCATTTTTTAAAGATATTATACCTAACTGATAGTATAATTGTATTTAGCATACGCATTCTCTCCCCTCCTCTTATCTCTGGAAAAAGCAGCACTATATCTTCGAGGGAGAAGACAGTAGAACTTGCAAAGACCCTGTTATACCAGAATTGGACTTTCAGCCATAGTTGAGAAATCTTTGGACAGGCCCATAACATGTGGCAAAGGTCAGCCAGGGTAGTTGTGCAGTGTTCACATCGAAAATTTTTATTGGGGAAATATTTGGCCATTAAGGCCGGAGATAAATAAGAGTTATTTAATAGTTTTAAGTGAGATTCTTTCCAGCTTGTAGGCAACGGAAGTTTCGCCACTCTCGCAAGACTGTTGCTTACCCTCTCAAGATCTATAGAGCTAATATATGGGAGCCAGAACTTGATCAGCTTATCTTCCTCCAGCATACCTTGCTTAGTTAGCATAATATCATAGATTAGCGAAATTGATGAATCACCAAGAATGAATTTTCTAATCCAAGTCTTGACCTCGGACCACTCACATCTCTCACCTACATGCCAATTCTGAACATTGACAGTGTTGAATCTGAAAATATGCGAACCGATGCAGCCTAGAGAGAGAGAACTGTTCCCTAATTGTTTCCCAGGGAAGCATCTGTAAGTCCTCATTAACTAATTGATGAACATATTCTAACCCCTTAACCTGCCACTCATAAAAACATAGGTAAACCTTATAGTATTGCTTAGGGATTGGAATTGTTATGTTTGCAGATTAAAGACGAAGAATATTTTATCAGCAGGACCTATCTAATCTCTAACATGATTGATCCACCTATCGTTGTGTATAGGGCCCATGCCAAAGTGAAGGGGGTTAATTGTTCAAGAGAGTGGGATATATATCTTACTTTGTTTTGATATCCGTATACAATCCGGGTTTTTAATTAATTTAGGTCTTAATAGACTTTAGCTGCACAAGCTCTGCGGGACCTCTTTTTTTGTTGTTCTAGTTATTCTCGCTCTATAGTATTGCAACTATTAATGTACAATCAGCGGTGAATAACGTGGAATAACTATTACTGAGAGACGCTATTTACAGTAAGTAACCACTGGGTAGCTCTTTGTCTTAATTAGTATTTATTTTAACAGCTTTTAACAACTACACAAATTTAGGGGGATACCTGAGTTTCTCATTTAAGATAACAGCTTTTTCTCTAAAGTATCTTCTTTTTTATTAGGGGTTGGATTGCGTGCTTTTTAATGACCTATTTTTTTTTATTTTTTTTTTTTTTACTATATAGCCCATGAGCGAACTAAAGCAATTAAGTTATCCACTTACAATTTTATAGGTAGCTTTTTCCTCTTGTAGCTGCTGGATTCCCTATCACACCCTCCCCCCCACACACCACCACCACCAACAACGCCTGGCACCTGCAAAATTCTCAAACAACCACCTCCTTACCCCCTCATATAATAAGCCTCCTAGTTGAGGAGGACTAAATATGCGGTTTCTCATGCCTATACCGCACCCCTAACTATTCTCTTAACAGTAACTTTCCCATTATAATAGAGTGTTATGTTTCTTACCTAGCTTAACAAAATTTGATTAACATCACTTACAATTTGAGTTTAAAATGTTGAATCCCATAAGCCTTGAATATTTGCTGTGTATATTTGTATTTACCTTTTCCTTGATAATAAGAAATATATGATTTCAGTATACTTCAAAGCTAGAGAAAAACATTTGATAATGTGAGGTTTGAACTGTTCTATAAATGTTTGTATATTTTTGAGATACAACAATGTACCTGTCTTGATGTTTTCTATTTTGTGGTCCCATACCTCTTGGGATATTGCATATATGTTGTATCTTGTAATTAACCTCAATAAAAATATTAAAATTAAAAAATGAAAAAAAAAATGTAATAATGTGACTGGATTATATTTACTATCGTGATATAAAATATATTTCAAATGACAACAAAATAGATGAATATTTAACGGATTACGTATATTATATATGCATCACATATGCATTACATTTCCATCAATTCCAAATAAAAGTCTACATGCCAAATATAGTAACAGCACCCCTAGGTGGTATGTGTATGGAAGTTACAAAGATATGAAGTAACGGCCAATCAGAGTTCATTACACAAACATGACATGAGTCAGTATGGCCTCACAGACATGCTAACAAAATTACATTATTGTATCCATTCAGATGTACAGATACCATGTCCCATGGTGTATCTCATGTTTACTTCCCCATATAAAAGTCTATTACACGTAGCCATTTTTGTCAGTTCTCTAATGCCTGTAGTCAGGATGTCTACTCCCAGGTTCACCAGAGAGGAAAGTTCTGCACTGGTGTACGCGGTCGAGGAGTTTTATCCGCAGCTTTATGGGGTTCAGAGGAGGTTGATGACTGGGCCGGTCATAAAGGCAATCTGGGCGTATGTCGCCCTTTCTGTAAATGGGGTGGACCCCCGAGCAAATGATCTGAAGATTCAGGGATATGAGGTTGCGGCTGCGGAATAAAGTCCGCCTCATGAGGGAGTGGACTCGTGCCCGTCGGAGTGGTTCGGATCTGGGCCCATACCCATGGAAACTTGTCCTCAAACCTCATGAGGAGGCTTTATGTGTGCTCCTCAATCTCCGTTTCCGACTTGGAGGCCAGGAATAATGCTATTTTATGCGCAATCACGAATGTGCGTCACAGAGTTAAAATGGAAATGCGCATCCATGAAATCCCTATCCTCCGCCATTTCATATATTTAATATCGATTCATACAAAACTTTGAAATATTAATTTTAGGGTTGCACCGATACCGATACTAGTATCGGTATCGATACCAAGTATTTGCATGAGTACTTGTACTCGTGCAAATGCACCGATACTTAAACCGATACCTCCACTTCCTACCCATATGCTATCTTGTGGCGTTTTTTCAAACTGCATGTTCCCATTTCATTTTAAACTGGAGTGGAGACTAAACTAAAAATTTTTTACTACTGTTCTGCCAATACACATTGCTGTTATTTGTAATATTGTAGGAGAGATCACTGTACCTTGTTAAGACAAACCCCTGAAGTACTGGGCAGTTAATAAACAGATTGCCAGCTCTGGCTAAAATGACCCAAAAATATCTTTCTGCCCCATGCAGTAGTGTGGAAAGATAAAGGCTGTTCAACTTAGAATCGAACCTCCATACAAATGTCAGATTGACGTTATATAACAGCCCTACAAGCCAATTGTATCACTCCTTTAAATTTAATATTTTATTGTAATATTTTTTATTTATAAACATGTTCAGTGAACTTTGTAACAAATAAAACTGTTTTATTATTTCATAATGTCTTTTGAATTACAGTCCTTTATTATAATAATAAAGAAGGAATCTTAAATAATTAGTCTGTATTGTGCTTGGTAAACTGTCACATAACATTAAAAAAAAAAGTATCGGTAATTGGTATCGGCGAGTATTTTAAAACAAGTATCGGTACTTGTACTCGGTCATAAAAAAATGGTATTGGTGCAACCCTAATTAATTTGTATCATTAAATATTTACAATGATCATATTCGAATATTGTGATACACACAATTGTAAATATATTTAAAAGATTTCAAAAATATACTCATCACACTACTAGATCAAAATAAATTCATAATCAAGGATGCGCAATTACGCTTTTAAAGGCACAGTCAAGTCAAAATAAAACTTTCATGATTTAAATAGGGCATGTAGTTTTAAACAACTTTCCAGTTTACTTTTATTACCAATTTTGCTTTGGTCTCTTGGTATTCTTAGTTGAAAGCTAAACCTAGGAGGTTCATATGCTAATTTCTTAGACCTTGAAGGCCGCCTCTCATCTGAAAGCATTTTGACAGTTTTTCACCACTAGAGGACGTTAGTTCATGTGTTTCACATAGATAACATTGAGCTCAGGCACGTGAAGCTCCTGGAAGTCAGCACTGATTGGCTAAAAATGCAAGTCTGTCAAAAGAACTGAAATAAGGGGGCAGTTTGCTGAGGCTTAGATACAAGGTAATCACAGAGGTAAAAAGTATATTATTATAATTGTGTTGGTTATGTAAAACTGGGGAATGGACAATAAAGGGATTATCTACATTTTTAAACAACAAAAATTCTGGTGTTTAATGTCCCTTTAAGTATTGCGCAATGCTCATGGAAGATATAATTGCGCAGAGACGTGAACATGGGTTTGAGGTTACAGTGGCTTTACTTTAGACATGTTGATCAAATGTATACATTTGTATAAATGTTAAGGATACAGTATGCTGATTTTCAATATTAAAAATAAAATGATCTATACTATCAATCTAATTTTTTAAATGACAGATCAATGTATAACAATTGATGACAATGCAAGAATACATAATATGACTCAAAGGGACAGTCAACATAAAAGCTTTAAAATAAACATATATGATCTGTTTATTTATAAATATATTTTATAAAACAAAGAACTCACATGAATAATAAAATGTTTTACTTTGTCAAATTTAAAAAGAATGTATGATTGTTTGTGTGAAAGTTATAAATTTTAATAATGATATCCAATCCTGATTTAATTTTTACAGATATGGATGTTGGTGCTGGACCCTCAAACTCAGGTTTGTCCCAGTCTGGTATGTCTCATTATACTTCACTTTTGGATTACAAATTTGGACATAACATTGCCTAATACATTCACATTAATCTATATTAACATGTATAACATGTATTTAAAAAGAAAATTCATGATTTAGAGATCAAATTCCATTGTAATCAAAATCTGAATTTAATAGTATTCGAAGATATTCCTCAGAATCTTGCTATCTATAGTTAAATGTTCTTATGGTCTGGCATATTTTGGATTCAGCATCTGGGTAGTGCTCGACAGATGGTGGCTACATTTAGACAACAATTAAACATTTTTACACAGGTGCTGAATATCAAAAGAAACATCTGATATGCTTAGATATTTTATTCTTATAATTAAGATAGAAGGAGAATTAAATATTCATTATGAAAGGAGAAAATTATATATTAGATTGAAATTGCATTCTCTATCCGATTCATTACATTAACATATGGAATAGACTATTCCTTTAGAGGGACAGTCTCAAATATTGATATTGTATTTATCTAAAGATACAAAATATCTTTCAAACCCATTACACTGTTTTGATGAAACAATATTGTGATTTAAATAACATCTTTCCCTCTAGGATTACCTTTATATATAAGCATATTCTAACAGCACCATGATGACATATTTTTTAATATATCTTATGTCTTGCATTATGATCAATATGTGTTGTGTTAGAAACCAAAATACTGTACATTGCACAAACTTATCTACAGGGAGTGCAGAATTATTAGGCAAATGAGTATTTTGACCACATCATCCTCTTTATGCATGTTGTCTTACTCCAAGCTGTATAGGCTCGAAAGCCGACTACCAATTAAGCATATTAGGTGATGTGCATCTCTGTAATGAGAAGGGGTGTGGTCTAATGACATCAACACCCTATATCAGGTGTGCATAATTATTAGGCAACTTCCTTTCCTTTGGCAAAATGGGTCAAAAGAAGGACTTGACAGGCTCAGAAAAGTCAAAAATAGTGAGATATCTTGCAGAGGGATGCAGCACTCTTAAAATTGCAAAGCTTCTGAAGCGTGATCATCGAACAATCAAGCGTTTCATTCAAAATAGTCAACAGGGTCGCAAGAAGTGTGTGGAAAAACCAAGGCGCAAAATAACCGCCCACGAACTGAGAAAAGTCAAGCGTGCAGCTGCCAAGATGCCACTTGCCACCAGTTTGGCCATATTTCAGAGCTGCAACATCACTGGAGTGCCCAAAAGCACAAGGTGTGCAATACTCAGAGACATGGCCAAGGTAAGAAAGGCTGAAAGACGACCACCACTGAACAAGACACACAAGCTGAAACGTCAAGACTGGGCCAAGAAATATCTCAAGACTGATTTTTCTAAGGTTTTATGGACTGATGAAATGAGAGTGAGTCTTGATGGGCCAGATGGATGGGCCCGTGGCTGGATTGGTAAAGGGCAGAGAGCTCCAGTCCGACTCAGACGCCAGCAAGGTGGAGGTGGAGTACTGGTTTGGGCTGGTATCATCAAAGATGAGCTTGTGGGGCCTTTTCGGGTTGAGGATGGAGTCAAGCTCAACTCCCAGTCCTACTGCCAGTTTCTGGAAGACACCTTCTTCAAGCAGTGGTACAGGAAGAAGTCTGCATCCTTCAAGAAAAACATGATTTTCATGCAGGACAATGCTCCATCACACGCGTCCAAGTACTCCACAGCGTGGCTGGCAAGAAAGGGTATAAAAGAAGAAAATCTAATGACATGGCCTCCTTGTTCACCTGATCTGAACCCCATTGAGAACCTGTGGTCCATCATCAAATGTGAGATTTACAAGGAGGGAAAACAGTACACCTCTCTGAACAGTGTCTGGGAGGCTGTGGTTGCTGCTGCACGCAATGTTGATGGTGAACAGATCAAAACACTGACAGAATCCATGGATGGCAGGCTTTTGAGTGTCCTTGCAAAGAAAGGTGGCTATATTGGTCACTAATTTGTTTTTGTTTTGTTTTTGAATGTGAGAAATGTATATTTGTGAATGTTGAGATGTTATATTGGTTTCACTGGTAAAAATAAATAATTGAAATGGGTATATATTTGTTTTTTGTTAAGTTGCCTAATAATTATGCACAGTAATAGTCACCTGCACACACAGATATCCCCCTAAAATAGCTATAACTAAAAACAAACTAAAAACTACTTCCAAAACTATTCAGCTTTGATATTAATGAGTTTTTTGGGTTCATTGAGAACATGGTTGTTGCTCAATGATAAAACTAATCCTCAAAAATACAACTTGCCAAATAATTCTGCACTCCCTGTATATGTGCCAAATGTATTATGCTCTAGTTGTCACCAGTTGTTATTCAAAGTGTTAATTGTCTGTCTGGATTTATTTTGAAACAGGGACCGAGAGATATTTTCAGATTTGCAATAAATGAATATGATAAGAATCGGAAGTCTAATATTTTAAGAAATAGTACATCTGTGAAAGATATCATTTTATTTCCACTCACCTTGATGAACTAATGAATTGAATTGTCATATTAGTGGTCTGGTCTTCAAATTTGGAAAGATATTATTTTAAATTGTTTAGAATACGTATTTATTCATGCCAAATATGTTGTGTTAAAGCAGATGTACAAACTGTGTTACATAAGATTTTATTTATATCATTAATAGTTGAAGTTAATATGACAAGCCCGGAGGGTTCCATCACCAATCCAGACCTGCCTTTGCAGGATGATGGTAAGTCAATTTAAAAGTGTATTAACAAACATTTTTCAGATCATGATTATGATGGAACATTCCATTTAAGAAAAACTTATAATGCACTCCACTAATTATAAATATTTTTTTGTATTAGTTTAATAGTAAAATCTACACCTTTGTGCTTCCGAACATGGATAGCACATGGTGATATTTTGTATAAATGTAGACAACAATCATCAAGCGATACATGACATGATAAGCATTAAATGTTCTTTGTGGTATACTTTTTCATGATATACAAAATTCAGACAATTACATTTAAATATTAATCATCGAGAAATATATATTTGATTTCAATTGCATGCTCCATATAAATTATGAAATGCATTACTTTTGTTCAGTATCTCTTTAATGCAACATTGATGTGTGTCCCTGAGCACCAAACAAACATGTTTTAAGATTTTATTTTAACGTGTACACAACATATTATGTTTTACAGATCTGGATGTTATATATGTGACAGAGGAGAATGATGTTCCTTTGGAGTCTGATGGTAAGTCAAAAAAATATAACAAACAACATGTATATAACGTGTTTTTGTTCAGAATCATATTTTGGAATACAAAGAAAGTCTACAGCTTGGTCATGTTAAAAAATATTATCCCATTAAGTTTCAAATACACTATTGCCCCCCTTTCAATATCATGCAGCATGAACATAGAAATTAAGAATTTATTTGCTAATTTATGTCTAAATTGTCATGAATGACATCATGATGTCACATGCATATTACATCCAATCACACAATAATCATCTTATAATTGTACAGACAGTCATTGCTATTCATCTGAGTGCCTAGATGCAGACCATCTCATTATCTCATCATTGTTCTGAGCTTATCAGCCATTTCTAAGTATACATAGAATATAATCATGTTGAAATTCCATGATTTGATTTCATGATGTATGATCTGTAAAGGGATGTTAACATGATTTATGTGTAGACTGTCCATTTCACTCAAACATTAATATTCCTCTAACCTAAAAAGTTAAATTCTGAATGTGTCTATTAATATTGTGATGACATACATTTAATACTAATGTGTCAGGGTGCCAGGAATCAGACTGAGACGAGAAGTGCAAAAAAAATCACACCTTTATTAATAGCAAAAAATAATTAAAAGTCCACAAGTCAAATAACAAGCCAGGAATCAAAACCAGAGCTGGTAGTCAGACGAGCCGAGTCAGGAGCCAAAGTGAATAGTCAGACGAGCCGGAATCAAAAACAAGGAAAACAGCAGAGTCAGGAACAAGCCAGGGATCAGAAACCAGGAAGGACGTCAGGCAGCCAGGTAAAACACAGGAACTCTCACAAACAGGTCTGAGACAACGCAAAGGCAAAGCATACTGAACAGAGGCCCTTTAAATAATAAGTGATGACATCACAATTCTGAGACTGCATCCTGTCTCACATGGATGATGCACACCAGTCTGGCCATAAAAGGAAGTGCAGGAATTGAGCAGCATCCCCCACAATGCACCATAGTCAGGAAGAGAGGTGAGTAAAATGGCTGCCAGCAGCACATGGCAAACACAACAGGGAAAAAACCCTGACAGTACACTCCCCTCAACGACCCCTCCCCCGCGGGAGGACAAAAGGCTTATTGGGGAAACGGGCATGGAAGGCACGGAGGAGGGCGGGAGCATGAACATCAGAGGAGGGAACCCAAGAGCGCTCCTCCGGACCATAGCCCCTCCAGTGAACCAAATACTGTGCACGGCCCCTGGACATACGAGAGTCCATAATGCTGCTGACCTCATACTCCTCATGGTTGTCAACAAAGATAGGACGGGGACGAGGCAACACAGTGGTAAACCGATTACAAACCAATGGTTTCAAGAGGGAGACATGAAAAACATTGGAGATGCGCATAGCAGGAGGAAGGTCAATAGCGTAGGCCACAGGATTAACCCGTCGGAGTATTCGAAAAGGACCAACATAACAGGGAGCCAATTTATTGGAAGGCACACAAAGGTTCAAGTTGCGGAAGGACAGCCAAACTCTCTCACCAACCTGGTAGGAAGGTGCGGGCAGACGCCTACGGTCAGCCTGGAACTTTTGGCGCTGCATAGAACGATGAAGGCAATCCTGAATCTGCACCCACGTGGAACGGAGTTGCCGGAGATGCTCCTCCAAAGCCGGAATTCCCTGAGACATGAATGAATCGGGCAACAAGGATGGTTGAAACCCATAATTCGCCATGAACGGGGATAACTTGGAGGAAGCATTAATAGCACTATTATGAGCAAACTCTGCCCAAGGTAACAGTTCAGACCAATAATTGTTGTGGTCTGAGAAATAGCAATGGAGGAACTGTTCCAGAGCTTGATTAGACCGTTCCGCAGCCCCAATGGATTGAGGGTGATATGCCAAGGAGAAGGAAAGCTGGATCCCCATTTGAGCACAAAAGGAACGCCAAAATCTGGAGACAAACTGGCTACCCTGGTCCGACACTATCTCCTTGGGTAACCCATGTAAACGGAAGACCTCCCGGGCAAAAATTGAAGCAAGTTCCTGAGCGGTAGGCAGCTTCATCAAGGGAATGCAATGTGACATTTTAGAAAAACGGTCAACCACAATAAGGATAACAGTATTGCCATTGGAAACAGGGAGCTCGACAATGAAGTCCATGGAAAGATGTGTCCAAGGACGCTCACCATTAGCAATAGGTTGAAGAAGACCCACAGGAAGACGTCGAGGAGTCTTATTCTGTGCACAAATTGAGCAGGAGGCAACATACGCAGCAACATCAGAATGAAGACCTGGCCACCAGAATTGTCGAGTGACAGACCAAATAATTTGGTTCTTGCCTGGGTGACCTGCGGCTTTAAGATAGTGGTAAGTGTGCAAAAGTTTAGTTCGAAGATTCTCAGGAACAAAACACTTACCACTAGGTTTCTCAGGAGGTGCATTGGTTTGTGCAGCCAGGATCTCAAATTAGTACGTATGGTAGCCAAAATATGGTCAGGAGGTATAACAGGAGTAGGTACAGACTCCTCCTTGGACAGAGGCGAAAATTGTTGAGAGAGGGCATCAGCCCTAACATTCTTACTACCAGGCAGGTAGGAGACCACATAATTAAATCAAGACAAAAATAGCGCACATCTGGCCTGTCGGGGCGACAAACATTTTGCTTCAGATAGATAAGTTAAATTCTTGTGGTCAGTAAGAATGAGCACTGGCACGCTAGTACCCTCGAGAAGATGCCTCCATTCCTTAAGTGCCAAAATTATGGCCAGTAATTCCCTGTAGCCAATTTCTTAATTGCACTCCGCTGGAGACAATTTCTTAGAGAAGAAACCACACGGATGCAAGGAACCATCAGGCATAGAACGTTGAGACAAGAGGGCACCTACTCCAGTCTCAGACGCATCGACCTCAAGAACGAAAGGCAGGACAGGGTTAGGATGAGCCAGAACTGGAGCAGCTGCAAAGGCAGTCTTAAGACTATCAAAGGCCTTAATGGCAGTATGTGACCAATGGAGTGGATCATTCTCTTTACGGGTCATGTCTGTGATAGGTTTGAAAAAGGAAGAAAAGTTTTTAATAAACTTTCTATAGTAATTGGCGAACCCCAAAAAACGTTGAATAGACTGAAGAACAACTGGGCGAGGCCACTGCAGAACTGCAGATAACTTGTCAGGATCCATGAAGAACCCTGCAACAGAGATAACATAACCTAGGAAGGTTACTTGAGTCTGATGGAACTCACATTTCTTGAGTTTACAAAACAGGCCGTTCTCACGTAGTCTCTGAAGAACCTGTGTAACATCAGAGTGATGAGCCTCAAGTGTGGGTGAGTGTATGAGGATGTCGTCTAAGTGCACCACAACACACTGTTGCAACATATTTCGTAGGACATCATTAATAAATTCCTGAAAAACAGCAGGAGCATTACATAGGCCAAAGGGCATTACAAGATACTCATAATGCCCGCTCCTGGTGTTAAATGCTGTTTTCCATTTGTGGCCCTCCTTTATCCTAACAAGATTGTACGCTCCTCTCAAATCAAGTTTAGTAAAGACCGTAGCTCCCTTGAGGCGGTAAAAGAGTTCCGTAATAAGCGAAATAGGGTAAGCATTCTTAATGGTAAGATGATTAAGACCATATCATCGATACATGGTCTTAACTCGCCACCCTTTTTCTTCACAAAGAAGAAGCCAGCCCCTGCAGGAGAGCAGGGTTTGCGGATGATCCCCCGCGACAGAGAATCTGCAACATACTCCTCCATAGCACAATTCTCTGCAACAGACAGAGGGTACACCCGGCCCCGAGGAGAAATGGCTCCGGGTTGCAGGTCTATGGCACAATCGTAAGACCGGTGAGGAGGCAACGTACTGGCACGCACCTTGTCAAACACATCTAGGAACTCTCGGTACTCCTCCGGCAATTGAGAAACCAAAGAAGAGCACAAGACTTTAACTGGTTTCTGAAGACAAGTGGAAATACATTGCGGGGACCACGACAAAATTTCGGAACAGCGCCAGTCAAGACTGGGATTGTGCTTTTGGAGCCAGGGATAACCCCGAACAACCGGAAAATTCTGAGAGTTTATCACCTGGAACTGGAGGGTTTCGAAATGGAGAGCCCAAACAGCCATGGACAATGGAGCAGTTTTGTGAGTAACGAGTGCGGGCTGAAGTGGTCTGCCATCAATGGCCTCAATAGCAAGCGGAACGGACCGAGTCAAAACAGAAATGGAGTGCTTTGATACAAAAGCACTGTCAATGAAATAGCCCGCAGCACCGGAGTCAACAAGAGCCTGAGTGAATATGGAGGAGTCCACCCAGGAAAGGACAACCGTGACCAAAGGTTTCTCCGTAAGCGGTTCCGGGGACGAGGATAAACCAC
Source organism: Bombina bombina (assembly GCF_027579735.1). Lineage (NCBI taxonomy): Eukaryota > Metazoa > Chordata > Amphibia > Anura > Bombinatoridae > Bombina > Bombina bombina. The sequence continues at coordinate 130,392,816 of NC_069509.1, read as the reverse complement.
CCAAGGTCTGTCCAAATTGAGGGTAATTTGAAATCACAGGTTTATTAGTCTCCCACAAGGGATTCACCCAGGCAAGAGCTGTGTCAGAGAGTAACGAGATGAGAAATCCCACCTTAGTTCTGTCAGAGGGAAACTCCTGAGGTAAGATCTCAAAGTAAATGCCCACCGGGTTCAAAAACCCTCTGTACTGAATAGGATCGCCTCCATATCGCTGAGGTAGAGGTGCAGAACCGGACATGCTCCTGGTAGGCATAGGTGCAGCAGCGGAAACAGGAGCAGCCATAACTTGCGGGACACTTTGGTCCAAATGTGCAGTGCGAGTCAGCAGGGTTTGCAGGGCTAGTGCAAATTGATCCAAGCGGTGATCCTGTACATCCATCCTGGAAATGATGGCAGGTAAAGGTGGATTATTAGCACCATCAGGATTCATGGCCTTTGCATAATGTCAGGGTGCCAGGAATTAGACTGAGATGAGAAGTGCAAAAATAATCACACCTTTATTAATAGCAAAAAATAATAAAAAGTCCACAAGTCAAATAACAAGCCAGGAATCAAAACCAGAGCTGGTAGTCAGACGAGCCAAGTCAGGAGCCAAAGCAAATAGTCAGGCGAGCAGGAATCAGGAACAAGGAAACAGCAGAGTCAGGAACAAGCCAGGGATCAGAAACCAGGAAGGACTTCAGACAGCCAGGTAAAACACAGGAACTCTCACAAACAGGTCTGAGACAACGCTAAGGCAAAGCATACTGAACAGAGGCCCTTTAAATAATAAGTGATGACATCACAATTCTGAGACTGCATCCTGTCTCACATGGATGATGCACACCAGTCTGGCCATAAAAAGAAGTGCAGGAATTGAGCATCATCCCCCAGAATGCACCATAGTCAGGAAGAGAGGTGAGTAAAATGGCTGCCAGCAGCACATGGCAAACACATAAGGGAAAAAACCCTGACATAATGTTAAAGATAGATTCATAAAACATACTCTGAAAAAGTAATGTCAGATACCATTCTATTCTTAATAGTTAATCTGAAAGGTTTTATCTACCGTGTATATATTTTGAATAGTAATTGACTGAACCGATAAGAATTTTAAAATTATATTTAAGATTATCAAGGCAATCATCTTAATCTATTTTGTCATCAGTGATTACCTTGTGGATTGGCCATTTATATTAACTCAATCCACAGGCATGTGTCTAAAAGAACTCTATGTTGTTCACATTTAATAATGCACTCGCAATGTGATCCAATGACAAGTACATCACATAAGAGACGGACCTCTATGTCTTTTTGATATCAAATGCATCCATGTGTACTGATATATATTATCAAAAAGAGAAATGTCATATTGTAAAATCATAAAGATTAGCACATAATGTTGACTTTGAAACATGCTTTTAACCCTTTGAGTGCTAATGACAGCTCTGAGCCATCACAGAGTTTCTCACTCTGGTGCTAATGACGGCTCAGAGCCGTCATGAGCACTCTCCCACCTTGAGGGAGATCTAGGGGCTCCTTACTGCTCCTACCCCGGCGATCATGCCTGTAGAGTGACAGGCATAGCTGGGGATTCACGTGATGCGCAGTGACATCATGCGCAATTACGTGATGATGTCACCGCGCAACTTTATTTATACTTAACAATGTTAAGTATAGGAGGAGGGGGCATGCTGCTTAGAAGCCTGTATCTCAGGCATCTAAGCAGATACAGACCCCCAAGATGCATTGTTGGAAAGGTAATCGCTTAACCTTTCCAACAGTGTAAGTATTGAAGGTCTGTAAAAAAAAAAGTTAAAAAAAATGTTTTCAAAAATTTCAAAAATAAAATAAAATATTAACACCCAGGTGGGAAATGGCTTAGCAGCCAAAAGGTTAAATGTATTTATCAAACGTTCCATAATAAAAACCAGTGAGCAAACAGAGTTTCAAGAATAAATGAAAAAAGATTAAAAATTAGACTTGCTTCAAATCAATTAATACCTTTAAACATAGTCATTATTGTGACTTTTTTACAAAATATTCTGAAGCATATACATTTACAGATTTTAAATGATGCTAAATATTAATTTTATATTTAAATTTTAAAAAAATGCATATAATATATGTATTTAAACAATTGTATTATATTTTTCAGATGGACCTTCTACTTCTGAGCATTACCCTGCCACACCTTCCCAACCTCCCCCCCCCCCCCGCTGCTCTTCCCGTCATTCCCGTCCTGAAACCTTACCAAACACACACCCCTCGCCGCTCCCCTTGTCTTGTCCATTCTGTTCCTGCCCCACCTGCACGGGAACCTACTTCCCAGGCCCCACCCTCCCCACCTGAGCAAGTCCCATAACCAGAGCACTGTGATGCACTATGTAACCTTGTCAGATGGCTCCAAAGGGGATGTTGGCCTTTATTTACCCTTGTCAACTCCCTGAAAGGACTGTGATGCACTATGTCACCTTGTCAGATGGCTAGAAATGGGGTTTGTTATCATTCTGACTTATTTGTCCTATTATGTTATTTATTGGCTTATTTGTGTTTTTATGTTTCTTGTTGTGCCTGTTGCACTTTGTTTGCCCTTGTCAGATGTACCCAAAAGGGCTATGTTGGCCTTTGTTTACCCTTGTCATCGCCCTGAAAGGACTGTGATGCAATATGTCACCTTGTCAGATGGCTCCAAAGGGGCTATGTTGGCCTTTGTTTACCCTTGTCAACTCCCTGAAAGGAATGTGATGCAATATGTCACCTTGTCAGATGGCTCCAAAGGGGCTATGTTGGCCTTTGTTTACCCTTGTCAACTCCCTGAAAGGACTGTGATGCACTATGTAACCTTGTCAGATGGCTCGAAAGACGATATGTTGGCCTTTTTTTACCCTTGTCAACTCCCTGAAAGGACTGTGATGCACTATGTCGCCTTGTCAGATGGCTCCAAATGGGGTTTGCTATCATTCTGACTTATTTGTCCTATTATGTTATTTATTGGCTTATTTGTGTTTTTATATTTCTTGTTGTGCCTGTTGCACTTTGTTTACCCTTGTCAGATGTCCCCAAAGGGGCTATGTTGACCTTTGTTTACCCTTGTCATCGCCCTGAAAGGACTGTGATGCAATATGTCACCTTGTCAGATGGCTCCAAAGGGGTTATGTTGGCCTTTGTTTACCCTTGTCAACTCCCTGAAAGGACTGTGATGCAATATGTCACCTTGTCAGATGGCTCCAAAGGGGTTATGTTGGCCTTTGTTTACCCTTGTCAACTCCCTGAGAGGACTGTGATGCACTATGTCACCTTGTCAGATGGCTCCAAAGGGGCTATGTTGGCCTTTTTTTACCCTTGTCAACTCCCTGAAAGCACTGTGATGCACTATGTAACCTTGTCAGATGGCTCCAAAGGGGATATGTTGGCCTTTGTTTACCCTTGTCAACTCCATGAAAGGACTGTGATGCAATATGTCACCTTGTCAGATGGCTCCAAAGGGGCTATGTTGACCTTTGTTTACCCTTGTCAACTACCTGAAAGGACTGTCATACACTATGTCACCTTGTCAGATGGCTCCAAAGGGGCTATGTTGGCCTTTGTTTACCCTTGTCAACTCCCTGAAAGGACTGTGATGCACTATGTAACCTTGTCAGATGGCTCCAAAGGCGATATGTTGGCCTTTGTTTACCCTTGTCAACTCCCTGAAAGGACTGTGATGCACTATGTCACCTTGTCAGATGGCTCCAAATGGGGTTTGTTATCATTCTGACTTATTTGTCCTATTATGTTATTTATTGGCTTATTTGTGTTTTTATGTTTCTTGTTGTGCCTGTTGCACTTTGTTTGCCCTTGTCAGATGTCCCCAAAGGGGCTATGTTGGCCTTTGTTTACCCTTGTCATCACCCAGAAAGGACTGTGATGCAATATGTCACCTTGTCAGATGGCTCCAAAGGGACTATGTTGGCCTTTGTTTACCCTTGTCAACTCCCTGAAAGGACTGTGATGCAATATGTCACCTTGTCAGATGGCTCCAAAGGGGCTATGTTGGCATTTGTTTACCCTTGTCAACTCCCTGAAAGGACTGTGATGCACTATGTCACCTTGTCAGATGGCTCCAAAGGGGTATGTTGGCCTTTGTTTACCTTTGTCAACTCCCTAAAAGGACTGTGATGCACTATGTCACCTTGTCAGATGGCTCCAAAGGTGCTATGTTGGCATTTGTTTACCCTTGTCAACTCCCTGAACGGACTGTGATGCACTATGTCACCTTGTCAGATGGCTCCAAACAGGGTTTGTTATCATTCTGATTTATTTGTCCTATGATGTTATTTATGTCTTATGACCTTCATAAATCATATTTATTATAATAAAATAATAATGTACTTAAAATGTTATATTTATTATTTATTTATTAATGTCATTTCTAATAAAAGTTATTTTATGTTGATAATTCTTAAGTGATGCTGGCAACAGTTATTAATTTATGGATATGCATTCATAAGGTACTTTTTAATATTTTTTATTTTAAAATCAACATACACATATAATATATTTAAAACAGACTATAATCTAAATGTTGACAGCACATATATTCGAATTTTCATTAAATCTTATTGTAGTAGTATAACCTAAGAAATCACTGTGTGTAATGCACACATTTTAGATGATTAATCTCTTTCTATTATTTTTTATTATATTTAATTATCAAACGATATATTGCTATAGGTAACATATAATGTATAAACAATACACATTTCCGTGATGTTAATAGTAGCATTATTTCTATGTTAAACCTTGATGCTTCCTAAATATTTCAGATTCTTACTATTCTAATGAAATATATATTTATTAACAACAATAGATTATATTTCACATATCACAGTATTATGTTATCTAGCGTTACATTATGTGAAGATGTGCATTACATAAAACAAACACGCTTGCTAGTTAACAAAATAACACATGATAATTTTTTAAATAGAAATATATTTGTTATTGACATGCAAAGGTGTAAAATCCATAATTTAATTGGATCACATTGTTCCGCAATATTGGATGCACCATGTTGCTTAAGACGTCACATGCAAAGGTGTTAAATCCGTAATTTGATTGGATTATGTTTTTACGCGATATTGGATTCACCATGTTGCATAAGAAGTCACATGCTTAAGTGTAAAATCCGTAGTTTGATTGGATTACGTTGTTATGCGATATTGGATGCGCCATGTTGGGTAAGACATCACATGCAAAGGTGTTAAATCCGTAATTGGATTGGATTATGTTGTTACGCGATATTGGATGCGCCATGTTGCGTAAGAAGTCACATGCTTAAGTGTAAAATCCGTAGTTTGATTGAATTACGTTGTTACGCGATATTGGATGCGCCATGTTGGGTAAGACGTCACATGCAAAGATGTAAAATCCGTAATTTGATTAGATTATGTTGTTCCATGATATTGGATGTGCCATGTTGCGTAAAACGTCACATGCAAAGGTGTAAAATCCATAATTTTATTGGATTACGTTGTTCCGTGATATTGGATGTGCCATGTTGCATAAAACGTCACATGCAAAGGTGTAAAATCCGTAATTTGATTGGATTACGTTGTTCTGCAATATTGGATGTACCATGTTTGTGAATGAGAACACAAGTTTAAAACCATGATTTTCTAGGTTTATAAATTGTGTCAATCTTGTACATTGTTGAAACATAGATGATAAAAGATCTAAAATATTTCTATTGATTGCTGCCTCATGAAAGAAACGAATAAAGGCAATATGTTGTTGATCCCAAATATATTTTGAGGCAAGTGCTAATCCATGAATGTTCAGCTATAAATATACTCCATCTTCTTTAATATGTTTGTCAACAATATTTTCTTATTAACAAATAATGTATGTGTTGTGTTTAATTGTATACACTGTAATTTCCGAAACATGCAGAATTGGTATTTGAAGTCATTTCTCAATATGCATTCACCTATATCATATGATATATACATGAGATGTATACTTTTTATAGATGTTATGTCCTGATATGTATTCTTAATTTAAATTTTCAATATCGTGTCATGTATCGGTTCAACATTGTTGTTATCCAAATATAGCACTGTGAGCATGAATTTCAAATGTAACTCTTAAAAGGACATGAAACCCTAAATGTATCTTTCATTAGTTATGTTGAACATACAATTTTAACCAAGCTTCCAATTTACTTCTATTAACAAATGTGCTTCATTCTCTTGGTATAATGTGTTGAAGGCGCACCAATACACTACTAGTTTTTAGGTGAACACATGGGTGAGGCAATGACAATCTGTATATATCTGTAGCCACCAATCAACAGATAGAAGCTAGGTTCTTTACTGCTCCTGAGCTTTCCAAGATAAGAGCATTTTCTGCTTTCATGCACCTTTTAAATGAAATAGATATAAAAAATAAGTAAAACACTTTAAGCTAGCTTTAAAAAAATACACTTTATTAAATGTATTCAATGTTGTTAACACATCGAGAGAAATATGGCATACAGGCTTATTAAAAAAAAAACAATATTTGCTTGATTTAACAAGCACATGTAGATATATCAATAAGCCATAATAATTAGTATATGTTAGCATATGTTCTTGTTTAAGCTATGTTGTTTGCATCAACACAGTGATATGCCATCATGTCTAATTGCAAAGGTCGTTGGTTTGTATTAGGAGAACAGGATTGGACATCAGATCACAAAAACCTGCCTCCATGGACCCGGTCCAATAGAAGCCTATTAAATACAAAGTGTGCTCCACAAGTGTAAGAAGACATCATCATCACATACCTATCCTTTACACATTAACTTAAAATTAAAAACAATAATATCTAAACATGATTACTTCTTCCTCCTTCCCTTCTTCCCACGAGACTGATGCTCTGGGGTCGTCTAATTCCTACTCAGACGTGTCCTCATTGGAGATGGTTGGGTAAGAAGGTGAGAAGGAGTACTGTGAATGATTGGGGATTGACCAAGCAGATTAGTAGATGGAGAAGGCACAGGAGCTGATGGTCCAGGAGCTGATGCTCCAGGCTCTTGTGGTCTTCCCATTTCTGGATATGGTCCGCTTGCCACCTCCTGGAGGACCTGAAATATATTATTTAGAACATTGCCAATATTTGTTTGTCCTTCTATCAGGCTGTTCACTGTGATGGTCAGAAACTGTGTGTGTTCCTGTTGTGCCCTCCAGGAGGTCTGCATTTCCTGCAGGAAGACCCTCATCAGCTCCACCTCGAGGATTTTGGGGAGTATGTTCTCCTCAGGGGGAGCTGTTGTACGGGGGGCTGCTGCACGGCGAGCTGCTGCATGGGGGGCTGCTTCTGCATGGGGGGCTGCTGCTGCACGGGGGGTTGGTGCAGGGATATCTTCTGCAGGGGGGCTGTTGCTGCAGGGATATCCTCTGCAGGGGGGCTACTGCTGCACGGGGGGCTGGTGCAGGGATATCTTCTGCAGGGGGGCTGCTGCTGCACGGGGGGCTGGTGCAGGGATATCTTCTGCAGGGATATCCTCCAGTTCTCTCAGAGGTTGTGTGTCACCTTCTGCACCACTCTCATGCCTGGGTGATGGAGGAGCATGTTCCTGCTGTGTTTCCTCCTCACCGGCCTCAGACTTTGTATATTTGAAAATTTAAGAAATAAGAGATATTAGTACAGTTCCAAATAAAGATGTAAATGTTATATTTGAAAGTGTATTAATGAGGGTGCCTTTGTAATTAAATTTTATCCAAAAGCAATCTATACGATTTACGTATTTGCAAACCCATCTTTCGGATATCTAGATGGTCAATATTAATGTATTTTTGTGTGCGTCTTAAATATGTTTAAATGCACACATAATCTGTAGACTAGATACTAATGTGATTTTTTTCAAATCCAATTTTCTCAAGGTAATTCTGAATGCGTTTTCGTAATAATGTTTAAAAAAGCGTAATTGCATTAGTCATTTTTTTGCGTGTGAATGAGTTATGAGGTGGATGTAAAGAGATTATTAAATGTGCTTACCAGCAGATGAGAAGTGCAGGTTCCCGGTATCGATCCCTCCTTCGATCCCGACTAGGGCCACCTCGGAGATGTTGGAAAGCAGCATTTCCTCCCAGCGGCTGTAGACGAATGTCTTATCCGGGCCGCCACCGGTCCAGGTATTGTATTGCCTCTCCCTCAACATTTTTTTTTTAAGCTCGCTTTTGCAGTCCTGGTAGGGGTGCTGTATAGATTTTACATCCCTCCTGAACTCCCCCACTGTATTGATAGCATTTCTGATCTCCAGCCACAACTTTTTCTTCAATGAAGGGGTGGCCTTCTGTGCCTGCAGCCTCATAGCCCTCTCCATATAGGCCGCTATAAGGGCCTCCTTCTCCTCTGTGGTATACCTCTCCTCCCTCTGCCTGGACTTCCCCAGTGATGTGAGCCTCTGTTCAACGGACTGTATTGCGCTCTGTCTGCGCTCCTGACCTGCCGCACTGGGCCCAGCCACTTGTTCATCTTCAACAATGTGGCTTTACCCACCCACCTTGACCTCTACCCCTTCCTCTCTAGTTCCTCTCCCCCTCTCCTGGCTCATCTCCTCCCTAAACTTCTGCCTAAGCTCCTCCATAAGCTCCTCACTAATCTCCTGCCTCTGCTCTTCCCTAGTCCTCCTTCCTGCCATACCCTTTCAGATGGTGAAAGTGCACAAATGAAAGGGGGTCAAAATAATGAAATAAAAGTAAAAAGTGTGAATGGGTTTTATAAAATAGGGTAAGGGGTAGTAATAAACAGACAAACATATAAAAAAGGACTAAATGAGGGTATGTAAACAATAAGTTGGTCTAAAAAGAACAAAATCTAACTATGGGATGGGTATAGGTTTAAAGGGAATATGGTATGGAGTGTATGTGTGTGTGTATGTAGTGTTACTGTTATGTGTATGCATGTATTGAATGTGTTTGCGTGTAAATGTGTTTAACTATATGACAAACAAAGAAGCACTCACACACTCACCCAGACAGATTTGTACACATACTCTCTCTCTCTCTCTCTCTCTCTCTCTCTCTAACGTTTTCTCTCTCACTAACTCTCTCTCTCTCACTAACTCTCTCTCTCACTAACTCTCTCTTTATCTCTGATTATCTCTACCCTCCAACGCCTAGACCTGTACCTGTCTCGAAAAAGCAATACAGTCAAGGAAGCTATGTTTAGAGCGTGCTTATATACCCTGGGTAAATGCTTAATTATGTACCGGTTTGCAAAGTAAATGAGGTCCAGGTGTGCTTTAGTGAAGATTTGTATGTGTGCAACGTGGAGCAGAAGAGTGGAGAGAAGTGATCTCTTGAGAGAGAAATCAGACCACAAGAGAAGTCAATTTAAGGGGGTCACGTTTGTGACCAACTACAGTCAACAATTTGAGTCGATCTGTAAAATTATAAAGAGACACCTTCCTCTTTTGGCAGCAGACGAAGATCTGGCCAAAGTTATATCTAAGGGTTCCAGATTCTCAAATAGAAAAGCAATGACAATAGGTAAATATGCTATCCCCCACTGAACTCCCAAGTAAGAACATAAATTCAGGGTCATTGTTGACCCATAAAGGGGTATATAGATGCAGTAACAGGACTTTTAGAGCCTGTGAGCATCTTGCACCAGGGAACCAATTTAAGAGCGAAGTGAAAGTTAGAACTTTTGAACATAGGGAGGTTTTGAACTGTAGGTCTTGTAATGTTGTCTATCTTTTGACATGTACACAATGTCACGTACAATATACAGGCCTGACTACACGGGAAGTAAGAGAAAGAATATGTGAACATATAACAAACATCAAAGCAAGCAAACTTACAACACACCTAGTCCAACACTTTAAACATTAACATTCCAGTTCCACAGACACCATGAGATGGACATTGATAGAAAAAGTAAGACAGAGACACAGAGGAGGGGATTTGGAATATGCCCTAGCAAAAAGAGAGGTCCTCTGGATTTTTAAATTGGGTACCAGGATGCCCCAGGGACTAAACTCTGAATTTGATTTAGTTAATTTCTGGTATTAAAGTTTTGTTCTGAAACCTAGCTATTAACTACCTAGCTGATTAAGTTAATTCATAATTTTAAATTATTCAAATTAATAAGGCCACTAGTATATGGCAATTAGGTATTCATATCATTGGTCTTTGGAAAATCAATAATTGAAAAAAAAAATATGTGAAGAGTAATGGTATTTAACGTTTTGGCTATAAAGGTTAACCTATTAATTGTATATAGCACTTTGATTCTATGGAGTTATATATAAAGTCTCCTCCTTTCTCCCCTACCTAAGGAATTTTAGCATGATATTATGTACTCAAGCAGAACACTCTGTGTAGGTAATTTTCCTTCTTTATATAATAAACAAATATTATGGTTTAGATTGGAGTTATTCAATTATTACAGCAAAGTTATATGGAGTATGGGATCATGTTCAATAAGCAGTGTGTATCTTCATTTTGTATTAATATTATTGTTACTATTGAAATGAACTAAGAGATTTATTGCATGTTAGAATAATAAGAAATCACTAAGAATTACATTGATATACATCTGTGTCCAGCCTACGATAATAGTAAAACATACTGTGCTGCTGTTCTAATTTAAAGGGACATGAAACACACTTTTTTTCTTTCATGATTTAGAAAGAGCATGCAATTTTAAACAACTTTCTAATTTACTCCCATTATCTAATTTGCTTCATTCTCATGATATCCTTTGCTGAAAAGCATATCTAGATAGGCTCAGTAGCTGCTGATTGCTTGCTGCACATAGATGCCTCATGTGATTGGCTCACCCATGTGCATTGCTATTTCTTAAACAAAGGATATCTAAAGAATAAAGCAAATTAGATAAAATACGTAATTGGAATGTTTAAAATGATATTCTCTATCTGAGTCATGATAGAAAATTTTTAGGCTTAGTGTCCCTTTAAGTTGAGACTGTGTAAGCAGGTTCGGTATTTTGTAATAAGATTGTATCTGTAAGGTGGGCTGGGCTGGCAGCGTCATTATAACTTTTAACCTATCAAAAAGTATAGTGCCGACACTGTTAAAATATAAAAAAGCATATATTTTGCATAGATATTCAACACATAAGTATTAAAAGCATATAGAAGTGTTTGGGATATATGTGAATCTCCAATCTAAAAATAAGCAGCTTCAAAAAATATAATAAATAAAATTCTCGGATATGGCTGTTTGTGGCAGCAGTACCTTAGAAATCGTTAGTAACGATGTGTAGCTGAACAGTCTGTTGAGAGATCGCTGTGATTTGTACAGCTAAGATGTTTCTAATTGTATCAGATTTTATCCGTAGCTTTAATGGAGTTAATGTTCCTCTGTGTTCGGCTAGTAGCCTCTATGCTGATGATGTTAGGAGCTGGGCCGCCATGCGGTTCCAATCAGACTTGTCTGCCAGCGTTGTAGCGATAATCCAAATGTTCATCATGTGCCTTAGTAAGGATGAGGCTATGCTCTCGGGAGGGAACGCGGTGCTTATATCCCGTGATGTCTCCAATGACGTCCGCCTGAGGCTCGGGTATTTTTTATGCATGTATTTTTTCTGCTCGCTCTTTCTTTTGAAACAGTCTTTTAATAATTGTGTTGAATATCTATGCAAAATATATGCTTTTTAATATTTTAACAACTTTTTGATTGTGTTGATATTTTATCCTTAAAGAAATTTGCCATTTTTATCTAAATATAACTGTGCTTTCTACCTAGTGCTTTATAATTCCCTATTGTGCACTACCCCTCCAAAATATATTAGGCTAAATAGCCATGTATATCACAAGTCAGTTTTGCTCTCTAGCAGAGCGCTAACCCACTGCTCCCAACTTTTTTCCTAGTCCTTTACCACACATTTTTTGAGAGATTAGTGTGGTATTTTGGGTTTAGCATATATTCTGACAACGGAGTAGCTCTCATACACACATCCATTTTATAACTTTTAACCTATCGTAGAGGCTTTGTAGATTTTTAAGGTCTGGTCCGGATAGGCAGGTCATACAGCTATGACTATGGCCATTGGCCAAAACGCATCATCTGGCCTGTGACGCTGCCGGCACAATCCGGATACTCTGTGGATCAGTGTGAGATTTGGAGACGCTTTTTCCAGGCGTGTTTTAATGCAACCAAATAAAGGATATTGATTTTATACAAAACGGACTCCCCGGTTGTAGATTTCTTTGCATTGACTCTTTGCCTGCTACCAGGTGGAGTTTAGAAGAGACGGTGGTCTGGGACAAGAGATATCCCTACAATACCGGAGAAGGAATTAGGCTACAACACCTGAGTCTACCCTGAGGAGGGGAGGTGAGCAGTGGACTGTAAACCTCACTTAGATTATTACTCATTCTCTGTGGACCGGGGTTAGACTCATGTATATGTTTGTTTATGGTGACATAGACTTTTTATGTTAACGGTACACTGTGTCAGAGGGCTCTAAGAAACTTTAATTGTATCAAAAGTTTCTATTTGCAAGGGTATACTCCTGGCTTTGCAATGTGGAGTAGTTGTTTTAATTTGCGCATGCTCATATTGAGTTTATAAATCCACATATGTTTTTAGGGAATGTGTACTGTATAATGCAATGATGTCATAGTGATCGTTTTGCATACCATTATCATAATTTAGTATAGCAAAATCCAAATGATGATTTTTGATCGTATCGTATTTGTTAACTGTTCTAAATCTTTATTTTTAAGAATCTTTCTTAATAGCCAATGAGAATGTTTTGTTTGTGTATCAGTGTGTAATTTTTTTTTCTTGTTCTTTTGTTCCATGATGCAGATCCTAACGTATTTTCAGAATCCACTTTTCTTTTCTTTTTTTTAATTCTTTTTATTGAAGAAGCACAGGTACAATTGATCAAATGCATACACCGACATGGAGAGTTACAGCAACATTACAATCGATATTATGGGATAAGCATAACATTTTACATATAGATACAAAATCAACAGTGGTACCATTGCTATCACCAAGTGCAATAAGAGACTGCAGTTTCTTTTCATAGAGCATAGTACACATGTATTCTACACGTTTAAGATTAAAGCCATGATATAATATAGAATAATCCCTGCCATAGAAGTCATAGCAAAATTAGTTGATCATTATCTCACATTGCACCCGTACCTCTTAGTTTTATATTAATACAAACCAAGACTAATAACACAACACATAACAAAACAATAACATATAACATCTAACCTACACAAATAAACTAAACAAAAACAGGACAGAACCCTATTAGATTCAGGAAATATGCGGACAGCTGCTGTAATAGGAGAGAATCCCCAGTTAGATATGTATAGGAAATATCAGTACACTGACTAATCAACCTTAATTAAATTATACTGCCAGGCAAACATCATCTAGTAAACATCAACCTGGAGACTGACTGTGCAAATGACCCAGTATGGAAAGTGAGGCTGCTTTAGTATTGCATGTATGTGGTTACTTAATAGTTGCTTGATAAATATAAGTGGAATATGCATATGCACGAGCTACTTAAAATGATTAAATATGTCTCATTGTAATTCGAAGCAGAAGCTTGTATGTGTGTTGAGACCTCAGGTTGCATAGACTTTTTAGTTCTCAAGGATACAATTAATAAAAGTAATGTTAACAATGACCATATTTTTAGGTGTCAGAATCTAGTGCTAACCAAAGTGCTACTAATAGGCAGCATCTCATTACCTGACAACTCAAATAAACAACACAGAGGCAGAGAGATACGGCATATACCCCTAGAGAGGTTGATATACCTAACAATGAATTAGTTCAGCAGCTGCCCCTAGATGCTTTCAACCTCCGTGTACTATGGTTAGTTATTATGCTTTCCAATAGGTATAGTGAGCCTAGATTAGAATGAGTTGATGTGCCTAGGAGAGCAACATATGTGACAAGCTTTAGTATCTTAGTATTCCCGGGGTAGTGTGCAGACGGATGTAAAGCGCAACAACAAGGGACACGAAATAAAAATAAAAATAAACACATATGAAGCATATCCACCTAAGGAAGGGAACGGTAGAGAGAAATTACAAATACTAGCAAAAGAAAATTAGATTAAACCATTTATAAACCTGAAAAAGGTAAGTGCAGTGTTTATATGTGGCAATTAAGTGATTGTATTTGTTTCTGTAGAGGAAAGAGAAAGCACATACATTAACAGCATAGTAAGGATACAAATACATGCAAAACCATAAAGTTCCAATGTACAACTGACCTTATCTACAGGGATATCCCCAACACAGCAGCCCATTTGTTTTCATGTATATATTAGGAAGAGTACATTCTTGTAATAAGCTGCTGCTAGATCGTTTCACTTTGCTCAAGAACTGAACTTTCCCTTTATATTGGAATGTAATACCACAGTAACCACCAGAGGTCCTCATAGATTAACGATCTTTAACAAAGACCTTCTGCAGCCTCTTCACATAAAAAAAGACTTACCAATATTCAAATAATGAAATGTACTTGTGTGTTAACAAATGATCCAGCCTAATAAATTGATAAATTGATATCCCCCAGGGGGGATGGGGACAACCTTCCCTCTCGACAGTATTAATATATGAAGCCCGGGTGCATAATTAATATAATTGCGATAAGAGAGATGACCAATCAGAGACAGCATATTAGATATCAAATATAGTTGTGCAATATTGAACATTCGCTATCTGCTTATGCCCTGGTTGTTAAAAATTGAGTTGGGGGGTTGGAGGCTCCTGTAAAATGTAAACTTATTGCGAGAACTATTGGAATCCAGGTGTGGTATAAAGCATGCTTTCTTTTTAGAAATACTATTAAAAAATAAAATTAAATTTAAAAAAAACAAAAAACAAACAAACATAATAAAACAACACAAGTGGCCAACAGTGCCAAAGTTGAGAACCTCTATGAAACTTGAACAGTGTACTGTGGCAGGCTTACAGGCTGGTTTCCAGTTACTTTAGTATGAGTCCCAGCGTGCAAGGTCCAAATTAGCCAGTCCGGATTACAATACCATTCTTAGATTAAACACAAATAAATAAAAAATAAAATAAAAAAATATATGAAAAAATAAAAATGCAAACACAGCATAGGCGTTCATCTACTGTAAGGAAATGGGGTGAGAGTATGCCAGAATAAGAGTTCTCCCGAAGTGTCATGTATGCAGGATCATCCAAAATCACTACTTTCGTCTTACTGCAGATTATCAGAGCGGTGACCCAGACTCATCCCACCCCTACTTGCCTACGTTGAGGCTGATAAGATGACTCTCTCAGGTATCCAGCGCTAAGCATGAGAGAATTTTCCCAATGTGTTTCATATCCAGCATTGGGAACCTGCGCCATCAAGTTTCTGAGTAGTGCCAAATCATGGCGATCTTGTAATTTCAAAGTATGGTGCCAAGCAGAATTCAATTCAGGCGAATCTCCTGTTTCCCACTGATGTGCTGTTTGGCTGTGTTGTTCATGAGCTAGACCGGGTATCTCCTTCAACGCAGGGCCAAATCTGCGGTAAGAGTTGTTTTCCAGCAAGATGGGTATACCGGAATTAAAAAGCCACTCTGTGTTATCCCCTAGGTAAGACTCCACGCTGTCCATCCATGCTGCGTCTACGTCCCAGGAGAAGTGGCGCCAAGGTGGGTTTGGGGCTGGAGGGTCTTCCTCAACCTGCATGATCAGTGGTAAATGCAGTCCTTGAAGGGTTTGAATCTCTTCATGAAGCGCCAGGCAGGATTTCATCAGTTTATCCAAGCGCGGTAGAAATGTAGCTTTAAGTTCCTTAATGAGAGAGTCCATCTTGGGTGATAGGAGACACCGTAACTGTGTCCCTTAATTATCTTTCAGAATGCTTTCCGGGGGAGAGTAGGTGTTTATTCCTCTATCCACAAAGGTTCTCAGACACAAAAAAATTGTCAAGAGAGACGTGGATGGTTTAAGATTAAGGCTGCAAAAAGATCGTTTTCAGGGAGCTTCAGTATCTTGCTGCCATCTTGCTGAGCCGCCCACCGGAAGTCCAGAATCCACTTTTAGTGTAAATGTTCTGTAGTATTTGTTGTAAACGATTGTGAATGTTGAATACGAATGTGCTATGTTGTGTGAGCGATTGTTGTTTGTACATTTGACATGATTTTTCCTTGTGTACATTATATTGTATGTTTGATGTGACAGAGCAATGTGTAGTTCTCGCGATAAACATTACGCGTGCTCTAGTTGCGCACAGCCATTACGCAAAACTCGCAATCTAGCCGTTTGTTAGGTGATCATTGCAGTAACAATGGTTACCACCGTGATCATTTAGATAAAATACTTAAATAGATATTTTTCTTTTAAAGAGAAATTAGTTTATTTTAGGGAAATTAATACTGGGGTGTCTAGGCAGTTTTTATTTCTCTTTATTTATGTGCCTTTAGCGAACCCCTTAATAATAGTTTTTTTTTTTTTTTTACATATATTGTTTTATAACTTTCATATCTATTCTCTTTACCCTAAGAGTTACACCATTGGAAATGTTATAAAATTACATTTTCAATGGTGGGTCTTGGGGGTCCATAGCTGCTTAGATGTCTGAGATACAGCCATCTAAGCATCGGCCCATATATTTCTATCACTGGCACAGACTTGACAGACTAAGCTGATGTGTTTCGGCCCCAAGTGGCCTTACTCATAGACACTGTTGTCTCCAACACCTGTAAGGCTTTAAACACCTCCTTACAATCTCATTGGTTGTTTCAAGTCTGTGGCTTTTTCTTTTTTTTATCTTTGTGAGCCATGTTTTAACAATTTTTTTGAATAAAGAAAGCTTTTTCTAATTAAGGTTTTTCTGACCGTCAGAAAAAAGTCCTTATGACCATATGGCTATGACCATTAGTCCTAACACCAGCGGTTTGGGGGTTCATTAGGTGATTATTGATGGTTACCATTTAGCAGGCTTTAATCTAATAACAATCTTCCATACCTGTATGGGGGTTGATTAGATGATTATTAATGGCTACCATTTAGTAGGCTTTTATCTCCTAACCACCCCCCAAACCTGTAAGGGGGTTGATTAGGTGATTATTGATGGTTACCATTTAGTAGGTCTTAATCTCCTAACCACCCCCATACATGTAGATATGTAGGTGATTAGGTTAGGGCATCTTAGAGTTTAATAACATTTCTCTACAATTTTTAAAATATTATACATTCTTATGTATGATGCATATTATTTTAACTATTGTATATAAATTAATATGTACTTGTTGTGTGTTTTTTTATTGTAAACATAAATGTATATTTTAAAATGTATATTATTTTACAAAAGGCATTAGTATTACAATTGTATTATTACAATATGACTTTATTAAATGCCATAATTATAATGTAATTATCTTTTAGAACATAAATATATATTTAAAGGGACAGTCAAGTCCAAAAAAAACTTTCATGTTTCAAATAGGGCATGCAATTTTAAACAACTTTCCAATTTACTTTTATCACCAATTTTGCTTTGTTCTCTTGGTATTCTTAGTTGAAAGCTAAACCTAGGAGGTTCATATGCTAATTTCTTAGACCTTAAAAGCCGCCTCTAATCTAAATGCATTTTGATAGTTTTTCACCACTAGAGGGCATTAGTTCACGTGTTTCATATAGATAACATTGAGCTCATGCACGTAAATTTACCATTGAGACAGCTCTAATTGGCTAAAATGCAAGTCTGTCAAAAGAACTGAAATAAGGGGGCAGTCTGCTGAGGCTTAGATACAAGGTAATTACAGAGGTAAAACGTGTATGATTATAACTGTGTTGGTTATGCAAAACTGGGGAATTGGTAATTAAGGGATTATCTATCATTTAAAACAACAAAAATTCTGGTGTTGACTGTCCCTTTAAAATAATAAACGGATCAAGCAAGAATATCATTTTAATTTATATATCCAATACTTAAACTAATATGCATTATACATGCCCGTGCATTTTATTTCAAACATTGTAGATATCATGTAGTCAGGCCTTGCATTCATATTTAATATTTAAAATGGTATACATGTATATTGTATAGTGTTTTAAGTATTGCATATATATTAAAATGTATTTATGTTAGCTTGTGTTTATTAGTGATAACATAGATATATATGTTAATATATGTTTATGTTATAGTAGTCAGTAGCATTACATTATATTTTTACATAACATAGAACTACAATTGTAATTATACTGTCTTTAATATCAAATAATTAACACAATAAGCAACATTAATTACATTTGAATTTATATGCAAATATTTAAACAATATGTATTCTACATAACAATGCACCATTTTAGATTTTGAATATTTATGTGTATGGCCTTAACTTCTACAGCTAATTTTAGGTTATGATAGTTTAGAGGTCAATGTTTAAATGATATGTATAGTCATGAACAATGCATATTATTTAAAGCATTGTAGGTTTTGCCGGCCCTTACGGAGGTCAGCTGCCTGCATTTTAGCACATCTCTGTGACACATTATTTAAACATTAATTATAATTTTAGTGACATAGCTTAATAGTTATAATGGGGAGGTTTACTGTTTAGTATAGTTTATTATAGTGAGGTATTTTTCTGACAGTAGGAAGAATGTGGAATTTAGCTTGGATGTTCCAGGGGAGTGTAGGATAGACATTTGGAAAGTGTAGGTGGTATAAAGGACCCCATTCCAGGGGTGTGTAGGTTAGTCGTGACATAGGTGCAGGTGGTAAGGGAGTATTAGCTTGGCGGTGCAGGGGGAGTGTAGGTTAGCTCTGATGTATGTGTATGGAGTCGGTGGGAGGTAGCAAGACGGTGCAGAGAGGGTATAGGTTACATGTGACGTAGGTATAGGCATTCAGGGGTTGTTAGCAGGGTGTGCTAGTGGGAGTGACCTGCATTTTGATTTAGGCACATCGACACGAGATAGATATTTTCAAATCAGCAAAGTGCATGTCGTGAGGAGAGTAGCAGCAATGTTTGTCTCTCCAGCTATCAGCTGTCGAGACTACATCGCCCAATGTAGTTAGAGTAGGTGTAATAAAACTTAGGTCCCACAGGCAATATTTGGAGTGTGCCTACACAGAAATTATTTTTAGTTTCAGTGAGCACAATGTCTGAGCTGTGTAGGCCCACTTCAATTAGTGCCCCCTTCGGTCACAGCAAAATGCTGATGTCGTCATCAGCCAATTAAAATGGATATATGTATATTCTGTGAATTCTTGCACATGCTCAGTAAGAGCTGGTGACTCAAAAAGTGTAAATATAAAAAGACTGTGCAAGTTTTGTTAATAGAAGTAAATTGGAAAGTTGTTACTGCTCTATCTGAATCATGAAAGTTTAATTTTGACTTGAGTGTTCCTTTAAGCAATAGATTGTGGTCGACCCCATAGTTATGCATTGGCGCAAACACTGCTGCCATACAGTTCTCATGTCATGTGTACACTACTTAAAGAGACAGTAAACAGCTTGTAATTAGTAGACATTTACATTGTGTTGCTATAGAATAACATAGCAAAGTTTTAATGTTTTTAAAACAAATGAACATCCCTTTTACTGCAATTGAGTTTAAATAGCCAAACTCCACCCAGCTTTTGCCTTATTTCGAGGAGCCATTATGTGCTTTAGTCAGCAGACAATAAGGCTAGCCACTGTCATAAAGTTAATATAAAGTGCATTGTTTTGCCAGATGCACACTCCCTTGCAAGTCCTAGGACTAGCATACTAATTGGCTGCTTAAAGTCCCTTTACAATGGGATGTGCATAGGGAGGAAAATTTGACCATGGGCATTTCATAAATTCCACTAGGTGTCTAGGTTTTGTACACGTTATACTTCATGATGCTGCCCAAGACAAATAGGATAACTTTAGAGACCTTGAGTCATTTGATGATCATCAAACTACTTTAAAAGTTTTTTGCACATAATCGGGCACCATCAGGCTTGAGAAGTCATCAGCTAAGGTAAAAATAATCTGGGTGATGGCTTCAGAATAATTACCTTACTGATTACTTCATAAGCATTAACAGCCAGAGGATGCCTCTAAAGTCATCTCATTTAAAAATGTCAGCCCGGGCATTCTTCAAGATGACTTTTGATGGCTAGTCTGGAGTCATCGATTACTTCAGAATGACTCCAGGAAGAACATCCTTTTTGACTAGGGCATTCAGAAAAGCTGACTTAGAGCGAAGACACTCTGAATTTTGAAGATATTATTGCCTTAAATTGTATCTACTTTGGGCATTTTGAGACCTTTCTTTTCTTCTTTTTTTTTCCTTTAAATTGCAATAATAATCGTAATAATATGGTACATGGTGTGTATTCTTTGGCTCATAAGGACAAGTGCCATAGATGGAGCGTGATAATCATCCCAAACATTAAAAAACAAATAGAAATTAACAAAAAAAAATAACAAACAATTTCTATATATTGGTTCATATCCATGGACATTGCTCATGAGTGAGACCACTCCCCATATCAATAGGGACAGAACAGACCACTCTTATATGTAAAGATATAAATATGACCCCATACCAAGCTGTCTTCCTACTCTGTTATGTCCAGAAAGGTGGACAATATTAGGGGGAAGCCTGTCCAATACTTATAAATGAGATAACTACAAGCAGTGTAGTAAAAATGGGTTGAAGAAAATAATCAAGACAGACTTGAATATGATGGAATATATACGTTTATTTAAGAATGCACAGAAGACAGGACTTTTAGGCAAAATCAGACTGGGCATCATCCAGATGATAATGAGAAATGAAAACATAAGGTAAGTTCCATACACACTATGACATCATCACTGTGGCATTCCACTGACTGCACTTTATGATGACATCCCATTGTAATGCATTGTTATAAATACAGTAACATTTCATAAACAATCATTTTACTCTTCTTCTCTTGAACGAAGACGTCTCTCTGTGCTTTGTGAGTCAAACTTTACAAAACATTGTTCAGCTGGATAATATTAGTGCCAGGTTCGCTATGATGAAGATTATCCTATTCTGTCTCCTGTTTATGAACATCACATCAGGTAACTAAAAGGGCATAACCACTTATAACCAATGTAGTGAATTTAAATTTATGACATTTTAGACTTAGCTTTTTTTTTAAAATTAATTACATTTATTTACATGATATGATAAGAAAGCTTGCTGTCTATACGGGTTTGTGTGCAATTTTGCCAAGAAAACACAGGAAACCAAACTATTTATGGGTTTTGAGCTTTTGAGGTTGAGCTTCAACTTTAAGTTTAATTGTATAGTTGGGAACTGAATCTATTTCTACCTAAGGTTCATTATACAGTATATGTATGTAAATGTAACCCTTTGTTTTTGTGTATGAAAATGTGTTTACATCTATTTCACATCACTGTAACAGATTTTGTAGGGCTGTATGTTTTTTAAACTGTTATTTACAGTTTAGCATTGAGAATTGAGAAATTTAAAAAAATGCTGTATATATGTATGTGTACATACACACACCCCACACACACATATACACACACATACACACACATACGTACACACATACACATGCACACATAAACACACACGTAGACACAATCGTTTTAATAGACAAATAATGAGCAGGAGGATTGATGTCTGGGTAAATGAATAATGTAAATGTTGAGAGTAGAAACCCTGAGGTATTTTTATGAAACTATGAATTAGCTATTATGATACGCACATATTGCATATACACATGCACACTCACATGTCACACACTGTATACATGAAAGCAAGAGAAACCCATATTTTATTCTTATAGATTTCTTAATCTTATTATCAAGGGGAAGATATTTCTGGGAAACATTTATAAGCTGTAACATAAGGAGTAATGGCATTTTTTCCTTCTTCTAGCACTGAAGATACAAACTGTTATCCTGCCAGTGACTGAGATTGAGGTCCAAGTTGGGTCCCCTGTAATCATCCCTTGTACCTTCTACACGGACAACCCGTTTCAGAAGCTGAGACATCTGATTGTTGAGTGGGTGTTTACTCCTGAGGGGAATGACACCTATAGACCTATTCTAAAATTATTTGACAACATATCTGAGCAGCTGGATACCTCTAATGCAAGAGCTGGGGCATTTGTATCACTTCTCCCTGGTGGAAACTGCTCACTGGCCATCAACCCTACCAGCACCAAAGATTCGGGCACGTATAAAGTGTACCTGAATGTTGATGGCGAACCCTATGTCAACTCACCAGCAATCAGTCTCAAAGTCTTTAACGAAGGTAAGATCTAGAACGTCTACTTCTACTTTTATTTGTGATAAAAAAAATTACAAATATAACATTTCATAGGAAATAGATTTACACTGCACATTTATAGGATATCATACTAAATTAAACTATATGAAAAAGCAGTTATTAAATGTATTTTTTTCCTGAAAAAACAGAATTTATGTTTACCTGATAAATTACTTTCTCCAACGGTGTGTCCGGTCCACGGCGTCATCCTTACTTGTGGGATATTCTCTTCCCCAACAGGAAATGGCAAAGAGCCCAGCAAAGCTGGTCACATGATCCCTCCTAGGCTCCGCCTACCCCAGTCATTCGACCGACGTTAAGGAGGAATATTTGCATAGGAGAAACCATATGGTACCGTGGTGACTGTAGTTAAAGAAAATAAATTATCAGACCTGATTAAAAAAACCAGGGCGGGCCGTGGACCGGACACACCGTTGGAGAAAGTAATTTATCAGGTAAACATAAATTCTGTTTTCTCCAACATAGGTGTGTCCGGTCCACGGCGTCATCCTTACTTGTGGGAACCAATACCAAAGCTTTAGGACACGGATGAAGGGAGGGAGCAAATCAGGTCACCTAAATGGAAGGCACCACGGTTTGCAAAACCTTTCTCCCAAAAATAGCCTCAGAAGAAGCAAAAGTATCAAACTTGTAAAATTTGGTAAAAGTGTGCAGTGAAGACCAAGTCGCTGCCCTACATATCTGATCAACAGAAGCCTCGTTCTTGAAGGCCCATGTGGAAGCCACAGCCCTAGTGGAATGAGCTGTGATTCTTTCGGGAGGCTGCCGTCCGGCAGTCTCGTAAGCCAATCTGATGATGCTTTTAATCCAAAAAGAGAGAGAGGTAGAAGTTGCTTTTTGACCTCTCCTTTTACCGGAATAAACAACAAACAAGGAAGATGTTTGTCTAAAATCCTTTGTAGCTTCTAAATAGAATTTTAGAGCGCGAACAACATCCAAATTGTGCAACAAACGTTCCTTCTTTGAAACTGGTTTCGGACACAGAGAAGGTACGATAATCTCCTGGTTAATGTTTTTGTTAGAAACAACTTTTGGAAGAAAACCAGGTTTAGTACGTAAAACCACCTTATCTGCATGGAACACCAGATAAGGAGGAGAACACTGCAGAGCAGATAATTCTGAAACTCTTCTAGCAGAAGAAATTGCAACTAAAAACAAAACTTTCCAAGATAATAACTTAATATCAACGGAATGTAAGGGTTCAAACGGAACCCCCTGAAGAACTGAAAGAACTAAATTGAGACTCCAAGGAGGAGTCAAAGGTTTGTAAACAGGCTTAATTCTAACCAGAGCCTGAACAAAGGCTTGAACATCTGGCACAGCTGCCAGCTTTTTGTGAAGTAACACAGACAAGGCAGAAATCTGTCCCTTCAGGGAACTTGCAGATAATCCTTTTTCCAATCCTTCTTGAAGGAAGGATAGAATCTTAGGAATCTTAACCTTGTCCCAAGGGAATCCTTTAGATTCACACCAACAGATATATTTTTTCCCAAATTTTGTGGTAAATCTTTCTAGTTACAGGCTTTCTGGCCTGAACAAGAGTATCGATAACAGAATCTGAGAACCCTCGCTTCGATAAGATCAAGCGTTCAATCTCCCAGCAGTCAGCTGGAGTGAAACCAGGTTCGGATGTTCGAACGGACCCTGAACAAGAAGGTCTCGTCTCAAAGGTAGCTTCCAAGGTGGAGCCGATGACATATTCACCAGATCTGCATACCAAGTCCTGTGTGGCCACGCAGGAGCTATCAAGATCACCGACGCCCTCTCCTGATTGATCCTGGCTACCAGCCTGGGGATGAGAGGAAACGGCGGGAACACATAAGCTAGTTTGAAGGTCCAAGGTGCTACTAGTGCATCCACTAGAGCCGCCTTGGGATCCCTGGATCTGGACCCGTAGCAAGGAACTTTGAAGTTCTGACGAGAGGCCATCAGATCCATGTCTGGAATGCCCCACAGCTGAGTGACTTGGGCAAAGATTTCCGGATGGAGTTCCCACTCCCCCGGATGCAATGTCTGACGACTCAGAAAATCCGCTTCCCAATTTTCCACTCCTGGGATGTGGATAGCGGACAGGTGGCAGGAGTGAGACTCCGCCCATAGAATGATTTTGGTCACTTCTTCCATCGCTAGGGAACTCCTTGTTCCCCCCTGATGGTTGATGTACGCAACAGTTGTCATGTTGTCTGATTGAAACCGTATGAACTTGGCCCTCGCTAGCTGAGGCCAAGCCTTGAGAGCATTGAATATCGCTCTCAGTTCCAGAATATTTATCGGTAGAAGAGATTCTTCCCGAGACCAAAGACCCTGAGCTTTCAGGGATCCCCAGACCGCGCCCCAGCTCATCAGACTGGCGTCGGTCGTGACAATGACCCACTCTGGTCTGCGGAATGTCATCCCTTGTGACAGGTTGTCCAGGGACAGCCACCAACGGAGTGAGTCTCTGGTCCTCTGATTTACTTGTATCTTCGGAGACAAGTCTGTATAATCCCCATTCCACTGACTGAGCATGCACAGTTGTAATGGTCTTAGATGAATGCGCGCAAAAGGAACTATGTCCATTGCCGCTACCATCAACCCGATCACTTCCATGCACTGAGCTATGGAAGGAAGAGGAACGGAATGAAGTATCCGACAAGAGTCTAGAAGCTTTGTTTTTCTGGCCTCTGTCAGAAATATCCTCATTTCTAAGGAGTCTATTATTGTTCCCAAGAAGGGAACCCTTGTTGACGGAGATAGAGAACTCTTTTCCACGTTCACTTTCCATCCGTGAGATCTGAGAAAGGCCAGGACTATGTCCGTGTGAGCCTTTGCTTGAGGAAGGGACGACGCTTGAATCAGAATGTCGTCCAAATAAGGTACTACAGCAATGCCCCTTGGTCTTAGAACAGCTAGAAGGGACCCTAGTACCTTTGTGAAAATCCTTGGAGCAGTGGCTAATCCGAAAGGAAGCGCCACGAACTGGTAATGCTTGTCCAGGAATGCGAACCTTAGGAACCGATGATGTTCCTTGTGGATAGGAATATGTAGATACGCATCCTTTAAATCCACCGTGGTCATGAATTGACCTTCCTGGATGGAAGGAAGAATAGTTCGAATGGTTTCCATCTTGAACGATGGAACCTTGAGAAACTTGTTTAAGATCTTGAGATCTAAGATTGGTCTGAACGTTCCCTCTTTTTTGGGAACTATGAACAGATTGGAGTAGAACCCCATCCCTTGTTCTCTTAATGGAACAGGATGAATCACTCCCATTTTTAACAGGTCTTCTACACAATGTAAGAATGCCTGTCTTTTTATGTGGTCTGAAGACAACTGAGACCTGTGGAACCTCCCCCTTGGGGGAAGCCCCTTGAATTCCAGAAGATAACCTTGGGAGACTATTTCTAGCGCCCAAGGATTCAGAACATCTCTTGCCCAAGCCTGAGCGAAGAGAGAGAGTCTGCCCCCCACCAGATCCGGTCCCGGATCGGGGGCCAACATTTCATGCTGTCTTGGTAGCAGTGGCAGGTTTCTTGGCCTGCTTTCCCTTGTTCCAGCCTTGCATTGGTCTCCAAGCTGGCTTGGCTTGAGAAGTATTACCCTCTTGCTTAGAGGACGTAGCACTTTGGGCTGGTCCGTTTCTACGAAAGGGACGAAAATTAGGTTTATTTTTTGCCTTGAAAGGCCGATCCTGAGGAAGGGCGTGGCCCTTACCCCCAGTGATATCAGAGATAATCTCTTTCAAGTCAGGGCCAAACAGCGTTTTCCCCTTGAAAGGAATGTTAAGTAGCTTGTTCTTGGAAGACGCATCAGCCGACCAAGATTTCAACCAAAGCGCTCTGCGCGCCACAATAGCAAACCCAGAATTCTTAGCCGCTAACCTAGCCAATTGCAAAGTGGCGTCTAGGGTAAAAGAATTAGCCAATTTGAGAGCATTGATTCTGTCCATAATCTCCTCATAAGGAGGAGAATCACTATCGACCGCCTTTATCAGCTCATCGAACCAGAAACATGCGGCTGTAGCGACAGGGACAACGCATGAAATTGGTTGTAGAAGGTAACCCTGCTGAACAAACATCTTTTTAAGCAAACCTTCTAATTTTTTATCCATAGGATCTTTGAAAGCACAACTATCCCTATGGGTATAGTGGTGCGTTTGTTTAAAGTGGAAACCGCTCCCTCGACCTTGGGGACTGTCTGCCATAAGTCCTTTCTGGGGTCGACCATAGGAAACAATTTTTTAAATATGGGGGGAGGGACGAAAGGAATACCGGGCCTTTCCCATTCTTTATTAACAATGTCCGCCACCCGCTTGGGTATAGGAAAAGCTTCTGGGAGCCCCGGCACCTCTAGGAACTTGTCCATTTTACATAGTTTCTCTGGGATGACCAACTTGTCACAATCATCCAGAGTGGATAATACCTCCTTAAGCAGAATGCGGAGATGTTCCAACTTAAATTTAAATGTAATCACATCAGGTTCAGCATGTTGAGAAATGTTCCCTGAATCAGTAATTTCTCCCTCAGACAAAACCTCCCTGGCCCCATCAGACTGGGTTAGGGGCCCTTCAGAAACATTATTATCAGCGTCGCCATGCTCTTCAGTATCTAAAACAGAGCAGTCGCGCTTACGCTGATAAGTGTTCATTTTGGCTAAAATGTTTTTGACAGAATTATCCATTACAGCCGTTAATTGTTGCATAGTAAGGAGTATTGGCGCGCTAGATGTACTAGGGGCCTCCTGAGTGGGCAAGACTCGTGTAGACGAAGGAGGGAATGATGCAGTACCATGCTTACTCCCCTCACTTGAGGAATCATCTTGGGCATCATTGTCATTGTCACATAAATCACATTTATTTAAATGAATAGGAATTCTGGCTTCCCCACATTCAGAACACAGTCTATCTGGTAGTTCAGACATGTTAAACAGGCATAAACTTGATAACAAAGTACAAAAAACGTTTTAAAATAAAACCGTTACTGTCACTTTAAATTTTAAACTGAACACACTTTATTACTGCAATTGCGAAAAAACATGAAGGAATTGTTCAAAATTCACCAAATTTTCACCACAGTGTCTTAAAGCCTTAAAAGTATTGCACACCAAATTTGGAAGCTTTAACCCTTAAAATAACGGAACCGGAGCCGTTTTGAACTTTAACCCCTTTACAGTCCCTGGTATCTGCTTTGCTGAGACCCAACCAAGCCCAAAGGGGAATACGATACCAAATGACGCTTCAGAAAGTCTTTTCTAAGTATCAGAGCTCCTCTCACATGCGACTGCATGCCATGCCTCTCAAAAACAAGTGCGCAACACCGGCGCGAAAATGAGGCTCTGCCTATGCTTTGGGAAAGCCCCTAAAGAATAAGGTGTCTAAAACAGTGCCTGCCGATATTATTATATCAAAATACCCAAATAAAATGATTCCTCAAGGCTAAATATGTGTTAATAATGAATCGATTTAGCCCAGAAAAAGTCTACAGTCTTAATAAGCCCTTGTGAAGCCCTTATTTACGATCGTAATAAACATGGCTTACCGGATCCCATAGGGAAAATGACAGCTTCCAGCATTACATCGTCTTGTTAGAATGTGTCATACCTCAAGCAGCAAGAGACTGCTCACTGTTCCCCCAACTGAAGTTAATTGCTCTCAACAGTCCTGTGTGGAACAGCCATGGATTTTAGTGACGGTTGCTAAAATCATTTTCCTCATACAAACAGAAATCTTCATCTCTTTTCTGTTTCTGAGTAAATAGTACATACCAGCACTATTTCAAAATAACAAACTCTTGATTGAATAATAAAAACTACAGTTAAACACTAAAAAACTCTAAGCCATCTCCGTGGAGATGTTGCCTGTACAACGGCAAAGAGAATGACTGGGGTAGGCGGAGCCTAGGAGGGATCATGTGACCAGCTTTGCTGGGCTCTTTGCCATTTCCTGTTGGGGAAGAGAATATCCCACAAGTAAGGATGACGCCGTGGACCGGACACACCTATGTTGGAGAAATGTGATTTAAAGCTATTTTAAAATTAAACACAGCAGTAACAAATGAGTTTTTTCTTTCTAATGCATAATTACGGATAGGTACCATAAATATACACTCCTATTGACCAATGAGCTTTAGTAGGAAGTGCCTATCATCCAATGGGTATTAGCAGGAAGTATCTATCATCCAACAAGTACTAGTAGGATGTACACTACTGATACTGCTGTTTTAATTTCAGTTTAAATCTAATTAGCTTTTAATTTAGAAACAACATATTTAAATGCTGTTTTTTCATTTGGATCATGAAAACATTGTGTGTACAGTTTCCCATTAATGGTTCAAGTCACATATATATTTAGTAATATTTCATGGCAGCCAATAGCCATCTTCCATCTATATAACTGTTGCTTCTGTTTATATAACTGTGCTTTTTCATAGTAATAATAACAGAAGAACAACAAAATAATAATTAACATGTTTCATTTATCATTTTAATTTCAGATCCAGATGTAGTTTCACTGATCCGTATTTACCAGCGTTTGAAAGCCAGTGGAATGATGACCATCATACTGATTGCTGGAGGAGTTGTACTTTGTTTGTTGATAAGCGGATGTTTGGCTGGATTACATTATCAGTAAGTTTCTTTATGAACTAAAAAACAAACAATGAAAACAAACAGCTCAAAGTATTATTTGAAATCTTCAACCTAATGATACCAATAATTGCTATCAGAGAATTTGCATTACAGTGTTTCTTATCATTAACATTTGTATTACTACTCTACAATGCACTTGTTAATACAGTAAGAAGAGGAAATTAGCTAGAACAGGTTTTACTAAAGCTGGAAGCTCTAAACCAGTGATGGCTAAACCTTGGCGCCCCTGATGTTTTGGGAACATTTCCTTTGAGACTCAACTAAACTGCAGAGTACCTAAGCATCATGGGAAATGTAGTTTCAAAACATCTAGGATGCCAAGGTTAGCCATCACTGCTCTAAAGAGTATTCAACAAAACTAATGTTTCCTGATATTGTTAGCAGCATAACTAGAACCATAGGCCCCTGAGCAAAATATAACCTATACATAAACATTTTTATCTTAGCAAGTTACACATAAGTGTCCATGTACTAACAAACTGACATTTTCTCTTCAGGGGTCAATATTATAAATTAATTGGACCATCCCAACCATCTGCAGATGAAAGGCAAAAGGAGCCTATGGTCCGAATGGAGGAAGGGTTCTCAAGCAGCGGTGAAACAGAATCTGACAGCCGCTGATGCTACAGTAGAGATTTCATTTCCATCAGAAAACTCTGCTCGCCCTTGTTCTCTATATTAATAAAATATGTTGTCATAATTTTAGTTTGTGTCTATGATGTTCAACCAACCTTCTTTATCTTCCAATCCTTCCACGAGATATACTTTTTTTTTTACAGCATATAATATTTACACTTATATAAGGCTCACTAAATTTGCAAAAGGAACTTCATAAATTTCACTATGGATAAGTAAAAAAGGAAAGAGTAAAAAAAAGAGAAACATTGTCATCAAACTAACGCAAAGACATTTTTTTATAGTATAAATTTAAAGCATAATACATAAAAGAAAGAAAATACAAAAGTTATTATTAACTATATTAAATCACAGAAACATAACGCATAAATTAGAATAATACATTTCATTCCCCCTTCAGTAAATTCTATCACTAAGACCAGGGACATTTCATACCTCCCTCTTGTGCATCTGTCGGCCGTTCATCTTTGTTTGCTGCCCCACAACACTTTCCTTTGTTAAAAAGGATGATCTTCCTGGAGTCATTTTGAAGTAATGGATGGCTCTAGATTAGTCATCAGAAGCCATCTTGAAGTTTGCCCACAGGCCGAAATATTTAAATGAGATGACTCTAGAGTCATTTACTGGCTGTTCATGCTTGTGAAGTAATCAGTAAGGTAATCTGCTAATCATTCTGAAGTCATCATGTAGACTTTTTATTGGTGAGCCAGAATTTTTTTATTGTGAGTGTATATTTTATTTAATTGAAGTCACCTTGTAAGGGCGAGATTACAAGTGGATAGCTAATTTATCTTGAGCCCGCAAACGGGCCAATTTGTGGGTGCACAATAAATAACCAGCCATTACAAGTGGCTGGTTATTGCTACCACGAGCTCACGGTAGCAATTAGCGCTTATAAAATTAACCAGAGATCAGATCTCTGGTTAATTTTATAAATATGCCCAAAATGCTCCCGAAATACAGTGTAGTGTATTTAATTAAAAAAATAAAAATGGTAGCATTTTTATTTTTAAATAAAATAACTGCACTAAGCAGTATTTTGGGGGTAAAGTTGGCGGGAGTGGGGTATTAGGAAAAAAAAAAACAGCACTGAAAAGTGCTTTTACATTGTGGTCTATGGGAACTGTGTGTTCCCTGTAAAAATATATGTATATGCTTATATACATATATATTTAGGTGTTGATATGTATACACATAATAATGCCTAAATATATATGTACTAGTCCTAAAGCCCGTTCACACGGGCCATTTTTTGCTGTACAGTGGTCCCACCCCTTGTGTTCTTTCCCTCCCACTCTCTTTTGCTTTCTCTCTCTCCCCCCTCTCTTTTGCGCTCTCTCTCCCCCTCTCTTTTAAGCTCTCTCTATCCCCCTCTCTTTTGCGCTCTCTCTTTCCCCCCCTCTCTTTTGCACTCTCTCTCTCCCCCCCTCTTTTGCACTCTCTCTCTCTCTCTCTCTATCTCCACTCTCTTTCTATCTCCCCTCTTTCTTTCTCTCTCTCCCCTCTCTCTCTCCATCTCCCCTCTCTCTTTCTCTCTCTCCCCTCTCTCTCTCCATCTCCCCTCTCTCTTTCTCTCTCTCCCCTCTCTCTCTCCATCTCCCCTCTCTCTCTCCATCTCCCCTCTTTCTCTCTCTCCCCTCTCTCTCTCTCTCTCTCTCTCTCTCTCCCCCCTCTCTCTCTCCCCTCTCTCTCTCCCCCCCTCTCTCTCCCCCATCTCTCTCTCTCCCCCTGTCTCTCTCCCTCTCTGTCTCCCCCCTCTCTCTCTCCCTCCCCCTCTCTCTCTATCTCCCCTCTATCTCTCCCCTCTCTCTCTACCCCCCCCCCCTCACTCCCCTCTCTCTCGCTCCCCTCTCTCTCTCCCCTCTCTCTCTTTCTCTCTATCTCCCCTCTCTCTCTCTATCTCCCCTCTCTCTCTCTATCGCCCCTCTCTCCCCTCTATCTCTCTCTTCCCTCTCTCAACCTCTCCCTCTCCCTTCCCTCTCTCAACCTCTCCCTCTCTCCCCTCTTTCTCTTCCCTCTCTCTCTCCATCCACATCACCCCTCTTTCTCTCTCCCCTCTCTCTCTCCCTTCTCTCTCTCCCCCATCTCTCCCCTCTCTCTCTCTCCATCTCCCCCCTCTGTCTCTCTCTCTTCCCCCTCTCTCTCTCCCCTCTCTCTCCCTTCTCTCTCTCTCCCCTCTCTCTCTCTCTCCCCCCCCCTCTCTCTCTCTCTCTCTCTCTCTCTCTCTCTCTCTCTCTCTCTCTCTCTCCCTCTCTCCCCTCTCTCTCTATCTTCCCCCTCTCTCTCTTTTTCTCCCTTCTCTCTCTCCACATCTCCCCTCTCTTCTCTCTCTCTCTATCTCCCCCCTCTCTCTCTCCCCTCTTGATCTCTCTATCCCTCTCTCTCCCCTCTTTTGAGCTGTTTGAGCTCTCTACACGGTCTTTGACGGCCCCGCCCCTTCACGCACCTTCATGCTAGGCTCCGCCCTCTTCACTGTGCTTCACGCTAGGCTCCGCCCCTTCACAGGCCTTCATGCTAGACCATGCCCCATTCACGATTGGCCACGCCCCAACGCATGCTCAACCACGCCCACTTCTGCTTGCGGCAGTCGGGAGATCAGGTAGGGATTTAAGGTGTGTTTGTCCTCGTGCTGTCTCTACTGCGCATGACAGCTTCGGACAAACACACTTGGCCTTTTATAGTATAGGATATAATCATATACATATATGTTTATATTTGCTGCCCATCACTGTACGACTTACCTCCTTCGCTGGGCTTAGGTTCTGAAGCTGTCTTTGATGGCATCAGAACGAGGCTCCCATTGGAGCCTATGGAAGCGCACTTTCGGGTTGGATTGCTGACAACTTGTAATACCAGTGCACATTAGCGTGCGCTAGTATCTCTTAGTGGAACACTAATATCGCTTTCAAGAAAGCGATATTTAGCATTCCACTAGGAATCTGGCCCATATTGTACATTTGCTTGATTATAACACATAAATGTGTTACATTTATAGAGACAACTGTTTTTAATTAGGCACTCTTTCAGGTGCTACACATCCTTTATTCTATTGCTATTAAAGAACCAGTAAATATAGTAGATATGCAAAATCAACATATGCTTTATATAAAGACAATGCAATAGCACTTAGGCCCCGATGATCGAAAGGTCCTTTGGTCGGTGATGCTGGCTATAGACAACACCCAGCATCCCTGCCCATAGTGGCAATGTATAATAAAGGATACTTTGCAATAGAACTGCCATGCCTAACCACTAATGCTAATGCCCCTAAACCGAAGTACTCCATGATCACAAACTAACACTACACTAACAAATATCTAAATCGCCACATACCCACCGCAAGTATCTATCCTATTAACCCCTAAAGCGTCACATACCTACTTCAAGTATCTATCCAATTAACCCCTAAACCACCACATACGCACCGCAAGTATTTATCTAAACTATTAACCCCTATTCCACCACTAGCCCAGTGCAAGTACTATTCTGTTAACTCCTTTACTGCCACATACCCACCACAAATATCTATACTATTAACCCCTAAACCGCCCCAGACCCACCGCAAGTGTCTATGCTATTAACCCCAAACCGCCACATACCCACCAAAAGTATCCATCTAAACTATTAACCCCTATACCAGCACTAGCCCACTGCAATTGCTATCCTATGAACCCCTATACTGCCTTACCCCCCAGCAAGTACTGCCCTATTAAACCCTATACCACCACACACCCCAAACTAACTTAACCTACTCGACCTAACTCCCCTCTAAACTAAACCCCCTAAGTTACTTTAAAAAAAGTCTAAGTAACTTAAAAAAAAAAAAAAAAAAAATATTAAACCTAAACCACCACAATACCAAACTCAATCTACTCTACCTAACACCTAACGCCCCCTTTAAACTAAAGCCCCCAAGTTACATGAAAAAAAGTTACAAAAAATAATAAACTACAGTAAAAAACCCACCATTATACCTAACACTAATCTAGTCTACATGCCCCATAAAATAAAAAACCCACCCAACAAAAAAATGAATAAACCCTAACACTAAAATAAATTACAATATCCCTTAAAAGGGCCTTTTGTAGGGCATTGTCCATAAGAAATTTCAGCTCTTTTATAAAACAAAAATCTATTTCAACCCCCCCTCTTTACAATAGAAGTAACGCCCCACCCCCCAAAATAACAAAATCTACCTAAAAAAAACTATCATAGAAAATAAAAGTAAAAAAATTAAAAAGCATATTCTTAAAAATAAAAAACCCACCCAAATAAACCCTAACTAACCCCAAAAGTTGTACTCACCTTTCGAAAATCCGGCAACTCTAGATCTGACCTTGGGCCCTCTTTGTCCCGGCTCCTGATGCCAGTGGCCCATCTTTTATTTGTTTATTTTATTTATTATAACTTGTGTAAGTGTAGTTTTAGTTTGCATTTGGAGGTAGTGGTTTGGGGGATGATTAGGTGAATATTGATGATTACCATTTAGTAGGCCTTAATCTCCTAACCACCCCCATACCTGTATAGGGGTTGATTAGGTGATTAGGTTAGGGCATCTTAGGGGCTAATAACATTTATCTACTATTTTTAAAATATTATGCATTCTTATGTATGATGTATATTATTTAAACTATTGTATATAAATCAATAGGTATTTATTTTTTCTTGTGTTTTTTCTTGTAAACTTAAATATGTACTGTATAATTATATATATATTTATTATTTATTTACACCAAGATTACAAGTTTTGCGCTATACCGGGTGCGTAAATAACGCAAATTAGCGATAAAAAAAATTAGCGGCATCTTTCCATAGCGTTGCCATTACAAGTTAGGCCAAAACCTCTTGTTGTGCGGTACGGTGCAATAAGCTCCATACCGCACAAAACCCATGGCCTGACTTTACATGCTCATGCACGCTTTCCCCCATAGAGATCAATGGGGAGAAAGTGTCAGAAAAAACTAACACTTGCGATCACAGAATGGCGATCACCATAACGCAACCGCATTGATGTCTATGGGGAAAAGAAAGTTATGCTAAAACCTAACATACAAACATAAACCCCTAGTCTAAACACCCCTAATCAGCCGCTCCCCCACATCGCCAACACTAAATAAAATGATTAAACCCTAATCCAACGCCCCCAATATGGTCGACCATAAATAAACCTAATAACCCCTAAACCGCCGCCCCCCCACATCACTACTAATAAAATAAACCTATTAAGCCTTAATCGACCGGCCCCCCACATCGCTACTAATAAAATAAAGCTATTAACCCCTAAACCGCTGGCCCCCCACATTGCTACTAATAAAATAAGCCTATTAACCCCTAACCCACTGGCCCCCAACATCGCAACATACTAAACTATTAACCCCTAAACCTAACATCCTCCTAATTTTAAATTAAATTGACAATATAACTATCTTTAAATAAATAAAGACTTACCTGTGAAATTAAAAAAACTAAGTTTAAACTATAAAGTAACCTAACATTAATATTTTAAAACAATAAAATTAACGAAAAATAAAAAAAACTAAATTACAAATTAAAAAAATCCTAACACTACGAAAAATAAAAAAAATTACATTACAAAAAAATATAAACTCTAAAATTACAAAAAAATAAAAAAACTCTAAGATATCAAGGCGGCAATATCTTCATCTATCGTGGTTGCATCTTCTATCTTGATCCCGCAGACATCCAGCATGGAGGATCCTCCTCATACGATCACCGCCGATGAGAGCTACTGAAACCCTATTGACTGATTTGAACAGCCAATAGGATTTCATTTCAGTAGCTCTCATCCTAATGGCTGATTTGAAAATGTCAGCCAATAGAAATGCAAGGTACCCCATTTTTAAACTACCTTGCATTCAAGCTTCAGTGTACGGTGGTGATCATATGAAGAGGATCCTCCACGCTGGATGTCCACGCCACTGGCGACGATGCTCCGCACCTCCAAAGCTCCATGCCACCACCGGGATGAAGATAGGAGATGCCCCCGCGATGGATGAAGATATCGCCGCCTAGATGAAGACTTCTTGCCGCCTGGATGAAGATGGATGTCCGGACTTCAGGAACTGTGAGTAGATTTCCTGGGGTTAGTGTTAGTTTTGTTTTTTTGGGAGTTTTTTTTTTTAGATTAGGGCTTTGAGCACAAAAGAGCTGAATGCCCTTCTAAGGGCAATGCCCATACAAATGCCCCTTTAGGGGCAATGGGTAGCTTAGTTTTTTTTAGACTTAGGATTTTTATTTTGGGGGGACTTCTGGACCGCTAGTGAGAAGTAAGGGTTGTGCTGTCTCTGTGGTTATGGCCTCCAGGAGGTCCCCCTCAAGCCCCCAGGATTGTTGACCCAGATCTAAAGATTGACCCATACACACAAGTCTTGCTGTTCCAATGAGACCCCTCTTCAGTTGAGTGTTAGATAGGTTCCCCCACTCACTGGTATGAGTAAGCATTGAAGAGGGATCCATTTTTGTCAGCTGGTGAACAGTTGGCATCTTTGTAAGCTCTGTTACAGATTGTAGGGTAGAATGTTCCAAATTCGAAGGATCCAGTATTAGGAGATGGAATTCTGCTTTAGTGTCACTTTCACACCCGCTTTTAGTTGTCTTGTAAATGGCAGTCGACTTGGGCTACAGAGCTTTTAATGCCGGCATGCTATAAGGCTGTGAGAAGTTACCGGTTACTGAATCCTTAGACTGGTCGATCTCAGCTATCTGTAAGGCTGGGTCAGACTGTAGGCCGTTGATTCTTTTTTTCTTCTGATTTGACGTTTTCAAATCTTTTTATAAGGAGTTGTAGATTGCGTTCTGAGATCGCCTTTTCTATAAGATTTTGTAGCATCATTTGCAATTTGGCGAATCGTGAGTCCATCTTGTTAGAAAAATCATTGGCCCACGTGGCGATATCTGAGTGCAGCATTATCCTCAGTGGTATGATTCTGCTGGGACTTTTTTGTTTTTATATGGGTATTAGATTAGGTTTAATTGTTATTATTTTGGATAATTTTGTTTATTATTTTTTGTACTCTTAAAGAGTTTTTTATTTTTCATATTTTTTTGTAATGTCATTTTTTTTTTTTTTCGTATTGTTAGGATTTTTTTAATTTGTAATATAGTTGTTTTTTTCCGTTAATTTTATTGTTTTAAAATAGTAATGTTAGGTTACGTTATAGTTTAAATTTAGGCTTTATTTATTTCACAGGTAAGTTTTTATTTATTTAAAGATAGTTATATTGTAAAGTTAATTTAAAATTAGAAGGGTGTTAGGTTTAGGGATTAATAGCTTAATTTAGTGTGTTTTTTGCGACGTGGGAGGCCGGCAATTTAGGGGTTAATATGTTTATTTTATGAGTTGTGATGTGAGGGGACGGTGGTTTAGGGGTTAATAGTTTTATTATAGTAGTAGCGATGTGGGGGGCTGGCGGTTTAGGGGTTAATAGCTTTATATAGTGTTGGCTATGTGGGTGGACGGTGGATTAGGGATTAATAAATTTAATATAGAATTTGCGATGCAGGAGGGTGGCGGATTAGGGGTTAATAGGTAGTTTATGGGTGTTAGTGTACTTTGTAACATTTTAGTTATGAGTTTTGTGAAACATTTTTGTTTCGCAAAATCCATAACTACCGATCCTATATCGATCAGGGCGGTATAGGCTATAACGCAAGCATTTTAGCCGGACTGCACAACCTGTAATTCGGCGCTATGGAAATCCTGCACTCAAATGTCATTTTTTGAGTGTCGAATGGATCGTTGTGTTACAGGCTAAAACGCTTGCGGTAAAGCTATACCGCTGTGACTTGTAATATGGGAGACCTGCCATTCCAAGCGCAATGGCCAATTTTTCAGCAGTATAGCTGTACCCAGGGCCGTTTCTAGAGGTTTCAGCTCCCAGGGTGAAATTTCAAAATTTGCCCCCCCCCCCTCATTCTAAAGTGCAACCTTTTCCCGTCTACCTTCCATGTCTCACTGCCATTTAATTTTAATTTAAATCTGTAAAGTGTACATGAAAAATAAATACAATACAGCAGATACATTTTCTTTGAAATTGCGGAATACAATACAAATAGCAATTACCATGCCACAAAAGAAACTAAGTCAGAAATACTCCAAATAAAATAATAGCATCATTACAATTACAAGTAAGTCAACTAAAGGTTAGGCTGAAACCTCCTTTTTGTATAGACCTCCTATGAAATCAAGAGGCCACGCTTGGACCTGTGTATAGTAGGTTAATAATGTAGGTAAACTAACTAGCAAGGTTAAGGCCATTCTTGGGCCTTAAAAAGGCAGAAAAACAATTTTTACAATAAAGCAATAATGTCACATTTGAAATAAAATAAGCAACAGCCAACAGCAAATGTCATCATAAGCAAACTTACACAACATATTATTATATAATACAGGAGAGCCCTTTGTATGTGCAAAAGAGGTTACTTTCAGGTCATATATAAAGAAACAACATGAAAAAAAGGCTCAGCAACAGCTTTTCCTACAGTATGAACATTGACAACCAGGTCAAGTCAAACTTTAATGAACAGACAACTAAAATAAATGAAGGTCTAAACAAAGGCTACTTTTCTTGATTTAGCAGCTGCAAAATTGTTTATTGCAGTAGTGTAATCAATTTGCTCTGACAGTTCACTCTCTATAGACAATAGAGCAAGAGCTGAAAGTCTTTCTTCTGCCATTGATGACCGTAAATAGGTTTTAATCAGTTTTAGTTTGCTGAAGCTTCTTTCACAGTTAGCCACAGTGATTGGAATGGTGAGTAAGATCCTCATGGCTACCCAAATATTAGGAAACAAGCATTTAGTATTAGTAGATTGAATGTGCTGTAAGACTTCAAGTGGTGTGACAGATTCCTTCAGAATAGTAGGTATAATCTGTGTCAGACAACTGGAAGCCATCTATATCACATTCAGGTGCTGATTGATTATTATTAGCCAATATATGCTCCAGATCTTTGCATAAATTTAGCAGTTTATCTTTCTCTGGTAATGCCATTATGTTATATAGAAAGCCCCATCTTTCATTGTGTACTGATAATTGACTGAAACGGCGTTCAAGAGAAGTATCATTTTGTCAATAAGAGGGTAGTACACTGCAGACTTAAAATGTTGTTCTTCTTCTGCAGGAGTTCCATCTCTGCTCTCATATGCAAACATTCTTTTTTTCATCTTCTTCCTCTTGTCTGCTTTGAAAGTGGTTTCATAACCCAAACCTAAAGCGATTTCCTTTGCAGTTACTTTGGCAGATTCATAGCCAGAATCTCTATAGTTTTGAACAAAACTAATGCATTTCTTTAGAATATCATTGCAGAGTGCCAAATTAAATTGTCTTGACTGCATAGACTTGCTTACAATGTTCACTTGGAATAGAAGGTCATACCATATAACAAGAGTTAAAATGAAACTGAAATCCTCCAAATGCAAATTAAGTGACTTTGCCTCCAATGTGATTACTGGGTCACTGATGTCTTCTTCTAGGCTCATAAGAGCATTATTAATGTCTTCAAATTGATACCGTACAGCTTTAAGGCTTTCAATTCTGCATTCCCATCTTGTTTCACAGACTTTCTTCAGTGAAAGATTTTGTACATGATCAGATAGAATACACCAGCGTTTTGTAGATGCAGCA
The DNA here is from genome assembly GCF_027579735.1 of Bombina bombina. NCBI lineage: Eukaryota > Metazoa > Chordata > Amphibia > Anura > Bombinatoridae > Bombina > Bombina bombina. The sequence continues at coordinate 130,353,658 of NC_069509.1, read as the reverse complement.
AAAACATTGTATAGTCTCTGAAGTATTCCGAAGAGGGACACTGATTTTACAGATGATTTAGAAGCATCACCTATCACTAAATTCAAGCTATGACACCCGCACGGATTAAAAAATGCTCTGGAGTACTTCTCCAAAACTCTTTTTTTGGACACCTTTGTTTATGCCTATCATGTTTGCTCCATTATCGTAGCCCTGACCCCGGCACTTGTTCATATCCAGACCACAATCTGACATTTCACAAAAAAGGTCTGAAAGTGCTTCGCCAGATGTTTCATTTGCTATGCGGTAACCTAAAAAGTGCTCTTTTATTGCAATGGTTTCTTCTGTGATATCAACAAATCTGATGGTATACGATAATTGCTCATTATGGCTAACATCAGGTGTACAATCTAGCATAACCGAAAAATATTTTGCCTCTTTAGCCTTTTGCAAAATGTTTTTTTTTCACTTGAGATGCCATTAAAGTGATTAACTCATTCTGAATAAGATTTCCACAGTAATGAGTATGGATATCTTTAGATGTCACTCGCCATAAGTGATCCATCATTACGGAGTCAAATTTTCCTAATAATTCTATTAGGCCCAAGAAGTTTCCGTTATTTGGAGAGAACAATTTGTTAGATGTTCCTCGGAAAGCCAAATTATTTTTTGCTAAATAAATTACAACTGACATTATTCTTTCTAATACAGCTCGCCAACGACTGGTTTCTGATTTTATCTGTTCTTGTAATTCTTTGTCAATGCCTTTATTTCCCAAAAGACATTTTTCTGCATTAAGCCACATTTTGCTTGCTTGAAAATGTTCGAGAGCGCCTTCATGTTTGTTCAGATAATCACCTATATGCTGCCAGTTATTAATGCCATCTTTCCCAAGCATAGATTTTGGCTTTGGGTCAAACAGCTTGCAGCAAAAACAATATACTTTATCTGAGACAACTGAATATTGTAGCCACCTTCTTGTTGTTCTCTCCTTATTTGGTAGTATACGGAACAAATACGAATTTGAAAAGTGCCTTTTTTTGGAATCTTTTGGATATCTATAATTTGATGATGGTAACGGTTGTGGCCCATCTATAACAATGAGATCTCTTACTTGTCTGTTCATTGATGATGGACCTGGCCATAAAGAAATATCTTTAAAAGACATATGTTCGGTAACATTTTCAAATGTATCTTTCTTTTTTTCTATGATTAGGCTAGTTAAGTTGTCACAGGTTATAATTTCAATTTCACCTTCCTGTATCTCATCAACATGGCTAGTTGAAGGTTCACACATTAAATTTTGTGGGGTGGTGAACTCAGTTAAAACCTCTTCCTCTGTAGCAGTATTAGTTACAATGTGAAGCTCGCCAACTAATTGCTGCTTGTGGGTATTTTCTTCCTTTCTTAAGAACTTAGACATTACTTTTGCACTTTTAAGATCTTCCTCTTTTTCCATACGAACTCTTTTATGGTTTTTTGCTCCCGAGGCTTTTTTGTTTATTAAGGACATTGCGCGCTCGTCAAAACGTACTCTAGAATATATATTTAAACATATATTTACACGGATACTGAGAAAACTACACTGAAATAATGAGAATACTATACTATATAATGAGTACACTACATTACACATTGATGCAGGGTATCTACACACTGATAAAGAGTACACTACATTACACAATGATGCAGGGTATCTACACATAAAAAGATATATATATATATATATATATATATATATATATATATATATATATATATATATATATATATATAAGCCTTAGAGGACATGTAGTAGAAAAAACACCTCCAAAATGGACTGCAAAAAATATTGATTATCCACTCTTAATAATGTACAAAGACAAAATTAAAGACACTCATACATACACCCATACTGACTCACACAAAAAACTCATATAGACACACACATATACAGACACACACATAAACTCACACACACAGATATATAGACATACACATATACAGACACACACATAAACTCACACACACAGATATATAGACATACACATATACAGACACACACATAAACTCTCACACACAGATATATAGACATACACAGGCACACACAAACTCACACACACAGATATATAGACATACACATATACAAAAACACACATAAACTCACACACAGAGATATATAGACATACACATAAACTCACACACACAGATATATAGACATACACAGGCACACACAAACTCACACACACAGATATATAGACATACACATATACAAACACACACATAAACTCACACACACAGATATATAGACATACACATATACAAACACAAACATAAACTCACACACACAGATATATAGACATACACATATACAAACACACACATAAACTCACACACACAGATATATAGACATACACATATACAGACACACACATAAACTCACACACACAGATATATAGACATACACATATACAAACACACACATAAGCTCACACACACAGATATATAGACATACACATATACAGACACACACATAAACTCACACACACAGATATATAGACATACACATATACAAACACACACATAAACTCACACACACAGATATATAGACATACACAGGCACACACAAACTCACACACACAGATATATAGACATACACATATACAAACACGCACATAAACTCACACACACAGATATATAGACATACACATATACAAACACACACATAAACTCACACACACAGATATATAGACATACACATATACAGACACACAAAAAACTCACACACAGATTCATACACACACACACTCATATACACACAAAAACTTAAAAACATACATACACACAAACTCATACATACACACACACACACACACATACAAACGTATACACACACACACACAACCCTTTAAACAAAGCTAAAATCATCCCCAAAAGAGTAATGAACTACTGGGACAAAGCTGAACACATCTGTTGAGCCAATAACAAGAGGAATGTGTGCCAAATAGCTAGTTCCCATTTGGCACACATGTTAACACTTCACCTTTCTTCGCCACTCTCACCAAACCAGACTACAGTACTAGCCATAAGTATAAATGGTTAATAGATAAGAAAAGAATATAAGATACATGTGTGGTCACTTCCTGTTGGAGGCGGAGCATGCAGGTAGCTGCAGGTAGCTGCAGGTGCTGTGGAAGCTACGCACCTCTGTGTGAGGCCTAATACACCACCAACAGATGCCTTTTTTGCCCTTGGCCACGCATAGGTCTGGGCTACAGGACTTTGGTCCGGCATGGGAAGTTAACGTTTTGCAGCCTAGGAGTGCACGCTGGCTGGTGCACACCATTTCTACATGGGCCTGCAAACATTGGAATGAGACGCTGTCAGATAAGCATTTCTAACGCTCTGCAGAGCTGTATATCTGTGGCTACGAGTCTACCTACTTAATGCACCTGCTACCCAAACTCCGTTTTCTAAAGAACCTCCTGAGCCTACCTGCACAAAGACTGGTTTCTTTATAAACAACACGTTTTGGAGGCAGGTTATACTAAGCCGCTGCCGCAGCACTCACCTGGCAGAGCAGCTGCTACATGCGAGCGGAAGGCTCTTCTTGTCCCCACCAAGCCTGGACCTGCATCACGAAAGACTCCGGTATTGCGAGTACACCAGAGAATACTGGGAGCATGTGAGCGGAGTCCCTCTCCCTGGATGAGAGTTGCGAGTGGCAAGAAGCCCGAATCTGAGCCCCCTGGATGGGCATGCTGCCAAAGCATTAGCTCCTCCCCCATCGTGAGGTACTGGAAGCGTTTCCATACAGCGGACTTGGCTACCGCTTGGCTGGCGCTCTTTTTTCCTTGCAGGCTGTCCCCGGAGCAAAAGAAGAGCGAAGAAGATTGGCTTGGGCGGCTGCATGATTGACTCCCGCTTCAGTGCGGGCAGGCTGGTTTACCGTGCAGGTATTTGCTCATCCGGAGTGCAGCCAGAGTTCTCCTAGCTCTGGCAGGTCGCATCTTATGACGATCGAGTGGGTACAGATCTCAAGGAGGCTCCAGATATCTGCCCCGAGGAACTCCATCTAGGTTTGTCTATCGGTTCTCTGCCGACGGAAAAAAAAAAAAAAAAAAAAAAAGGTACTTTAATGCTTGCTCATCATACAGGTTTGTCCGGGTGTCCTGCTGAGTACAGTACATAGTCTCAGCACTTGCTGGATTTATTGTCTGCACTGACACCCTCAATGGACTGTGCAAATTGCTACTGTAATATTGAACTGGGGATGATGGACTGAGATTGGGGCCAATGACACTCAATTTGGGGTTGGTAGGACTGGGATCCATATTTCATCTAAATGTGCATAATATATCTTGCTGGTCCTCCACAGGTCTGTTAATTTTTGAGCATCATAGGTCTAAGCAGAAGGGTTTGTTTCCCCTGGAAGCAAGAGTATGGAGATGAGCACTTATATGAGTAACTTGCTTTGCGGTGTTATCTGAGGCAAAAACATAAGGGGCTGATTTTTACAGATTTTCTTTTGCTGACAGTTAACTCGTGCTAGAGAGTGTTGAGGTTGATTTCTATGCATGGTAGATAAATGATATAAAATGGGCAGTATGCCACACAGGCTTTGATAAATTCATTCTCTCACCGGAAAGCTATTCTTAAGTTAATAGTACTAAATATTAGGGCATTGAAGGATATTCCCTTCAGTTCAACCTTTAACTACAAATTATTGCAAATTTAATTTGGGGCAGGTAATTCCTTGTGGGGTGGCTATATACCAAAAAAATATCTATCTACAATTTTTATATCTCCCTATTCTATATTTATCTGTATAGCTAAAAGTCTTGTATTATGAGGTTTAAATCGACACTGTAACATACACCAGAAGGAGTTTAGAAACTGAGAACAGCGTTTTCAGAAAACATAGTATTCTAGATAAAAATTAAATTTCCAGGGAACTTTGGGAGTGTAAGTGAAATAAAAAACACTATATCACTTGTAGAGCACACGTTGGGGTTTTTTTTTTTCTTTTTGTTTTTTTTTTTTTTCTATATTTTTTTTTCTTTTTTTGTACCAATTGTATTACACATATAATATAGAGGGTTGCTGCATGAAATTTATCATCTAGTAACAATTGGTTAGAGCACTATAAGTATTTGTTTGAGAATTCAGAGTTGTCTCCCTTATCTTTAAGCTATATAGATAGTAACTGTCAGAGCACAGACAAGTTACAGTCACGTCCTGTCCATGGACAAATACATTAATCCAAAAAGCTCACCCTCCAATATGCCTCCTAAAGCAAGGGACAAAAAAGGGGGCAGCAGGAATCTGGACTCCAGTATAGTCTCCCCACTGGAAAAAAGTATCCCCAATCCCTTTCCCATTAATATGCCAGAATTTGCAGCTGAAGTTGCTAAATTACTTATACCTCAATTCGATATGATCAAGCAGGAGATCAGAAGTGAGATATCAAACCTCACTTTAGAGGTTAGGCAGTTTTCCTCAAGACTTGAGGAAATAGAGAATCGGATCTCGGATCTAGAGGACAGACTTAATGTAACGGATCCTACAATGGACACTCATAGCAAAATCATTTCGTCCTTGCAGGCCAAGGTGGAGGACCTTGAGGACCGATCGAGACGTAATAATCTTAAAGTGATCGGTCTGCCTGAGTCCCCTGAATTTCAAGACTTAATGAATTTTGCCACCATTATACTACCCCAGGCTTTACAGATTCCGGCTCCTGCTGCTCCCTTTTTGATCGAGAGAGTACATAGGATAGGTCAAAGGCGTGAGCACAGTGAGGCCGCACAACCCAGGCCAGTAATCTTTAAGTTCGTGAACTTCCAAGACAAGTTATTATATCTCAAACATTACAGGAAATGTGGCGCTCTCTCCGTAGGCCCCCATAAACTACTAATGTTCCAAGACTTCTCCTCTGAAACACTAACTAAGAGAAGAGATATGTCTTTTTTTTATGGGAGACTACAGAAAGAAAACTACAATATCAGACTGATTTATCCCGCAAAGCTAATAGTACAGAAAGATGGTAATACACACACACTCAATAATGTTATGGAGGCAGAGACCTTCTGTAGGGAAACAGGGATACCATGACCACGTACCGAATTGTATTAAGGATATGCTTTTTGATCTTAGAATTTAAACATTTAATTATTAAGAGATATGTTTTTGATGGCTATATGTTTTTCACAAGTGCAAATAAGAGACATGTCTTTTTTCTATGGGAGACTACGGAGGGAGAACTACGATATTAGATTGATTTACCCCGCAAAGATAATTGTACATAAAGATGGTAATACACACACACTTAATAATGTTATGGAGGCAGAGACTTTCTGTAGGGAATCAGGGGTACCCTGATCACGTATCGAATTATATTAAAGATATGCTTTTTTTGATCTTAGAACTTAATCAGTTAACTAACATGAGATGTTTTTTGGCAGGCTATATGGTTTTCATAAGTGCAATCTATGTTAGCTATAGTAATGGTGGTTTTTTTTTTAAAAAAAAATTTTTCCCTTTTTTTTTTTTTTTTTTTTTTTTTCTCTCCTTCTCTCTCTTCTCCTCTCCGCTCCCTTTCCCTCTCTTCCTCCCTCCGCCCCCTTTTCTGTCTTGACTGTCACCTTCCGGACAGCGGTCCCCAGTTATGTTTTAGAACTTATGGAGCACCTTCTGAGGGTAGGGGCTAGTAAGTTGAATAATATTGATGGCATATAATCTTAAGTTTCTATCATGGAATGTAAATAATATTGATGGCATATAATCTTAAGTTACTATCCTGGAATGTAGGGGGTATTAATTCACCAATTAAAAGAAAAGCTATAATAAAACATTTGGGGAAATTTAACCCCGATATAGTTCTCTTACAGGAACTACATCTTAATAACACCGAAACCCCCAAACTTAAATCTAAGTGGGTAGGGGAAGTGGTAGCAGCTCCATTCACTTCAAGGAAGAGGGGGGTCGCAATATTGATAAACCGGAGATTGGATTATCATATAATTAATATGGAGGCTGATCCCGAAGGGAGATTTTTAATACTTGAAATAGGAATTAAGCATATTAGATATATAATTTGCAACATATATGGACCCAATCAAATTGACCATACATTCTGGTCAGCTCTGACCGTAAAGCTCCATAAATTTATTGGATTAAATCTAATTATTGCAGGAGATCTTAACTTGCTAGCTGACCCCCTTTTAGATAGTTCTAATAAAAGAGCTTTAATCAACAGAGGCAGGAAGGTACGCATCTTTCAGAAATTATGTTCGCATCTGGGCCTGGTCGATTTATGGCGGGTACAGAACCCGGACGATAGTACCTATACGTGTGTATCTCATGTCCAGCGTTCATTCTCCCGGCTTGACTATTTTCTGATATCAGAAACAATGCTTGGCCGAAATTGGATCTCTGGAATCGAAGATATAGTTATCTCTGATCATGCTGCTATTATACTAAAGCTTGACACTAGCCAGATGCGGTCGGGAACAAATTATATTTCCTTCCCCAGACATCTATGTAATAACATAAAATTTCAGCAACACGTACGATCGAAGTGGGCAGATTACCAAAATAATAATGGCAATTATATGGATAAAATTGAGACATTCTGGGAAGCTTCCAAGGCCGTCTTACGCGGAGAGATTAAATCTTATACACGCTTCTGGTCAAAACATTGTAGCTCAGTGACTAGACAATTAGCTAATCGCGTTAAGAACGCTTATAGAGCCTATGTCAGTAAACATACCAGAGAAACTTGGGAGGCCTACACTACAGCTAAGACTCTTCGAGACACACACATGAAACAGATTAGTGCCCAGGAAGAAATTAGATTGAAAGCTAGATACGGGGGTTACACGGGCAGATCGGCGAAATTCTTAGCGAGATTAGCGAATTTTTCGCCTAGACAGGCTATCACCGCTATCAAACATGGAGATAAGAGATATACGAACCACCCAGATATTGAAAGAGTGTTCTCTGAATTCTTCCAGACTTTGTATGAACAAGATCCCCTTGATGTAGATAAGAAAGAGGCATTCTGGAGCAAGATCAAAGTACCACGTCTGGCTTTAGAGGCCAGAGACATTATTAACACTCCCATTACGGAGGAGGAAATATCATGGGCAATTAAGAAGGCGAAATCTAACAAGGCTGCCGGCCCGGATGCTCTTCCTATTGAGTACTACAGAATTTTACAACCACAGGTATTACCTATATTGACTAAGTTATTCAATTTTTATTTTTCAGAGAACACTCGATGTTCTTCTCTCTTTGCTTCTGCAAATATTTCGCTGATTCTAAAAAAGGGTAAGGACCCTGAGCAACCCAGCTCCTTTAGACCTATCTCGGTCCTGAACACTGATTATAAACTGTTAGCAGCTATCATAGCCTCACGACTGAAACCCTTTATGGGCGAGCTAATTCATGAGAATCAAACCGGCTTTATGCCTGGACGCAATCCCGTAAAGAATACGAGGAAACTTCTGATTTTGCTCGAATCTTTCTCTAACAAATACAAAATTGCAGAATCTGGCGACAATATAGACAGGGCCATTCTTACGGTTGATGCCGAGAAGGCCTTTGATAGGGTCAGTTGGGATCATCTATTCTTTGCGTTGGAACGTTTTGGGTTTTCAGGATTTTTTACCAACTACATACGCCTGATTTATAGTACCCCCTCCTCTGCGGTGATTATTAATAATACTTCTACACAACGATTTGGTCTATTCAGAGGGACTAGACAGGGTTGTCCGCTTTCACCTTTCCTGTTTAATCTTAGTATAGAACCCTTAGCTATCCGATTACGACAAGAACTAGAAGGGATTACATGGGCGGGGGAGAAACTGGTGCTTCTCCAATACGCAGACGATCTCCTTATATTTATATCTAATCTTAAAGTATCGTTGCCTATCCTACAGAGGATAACCCAAGAGTTTGGGGAAATATCCGGATTTAAGATCAATACCTCAAAATCGGAATTAATGTGGATACATAAACACTTAGTATCACGGGTGAAGCATCCCTTTCAAGAAGTTTCCCAGATTACTTATCTGGGTTTACGTTTATCTAGAAACGCGGAAGATTGGTATAGCCTAAATCATAGGTCTGTGCTGGACTCCTGCAAGAAAAAGCTCGAGGACTGGACTAGGTTACCAATTTCGCTGACCGCTCGTGTGACCCTGATTAAGTCAGTGATTTTTCCAAAACTCCTCTATATATTGCAAAATATTCCGTGGTTTTTACACAAAAGAGATATTACTATATATAATAAAGCTTGCTCCAAATTCCTTTGGAATGGCAAGAGACCATGGATCTCCGTTCTTAAGCTTATGAATTCTAAGTTAGCAGCTGGCTTGGCACTTCCTAACATTCAGACATATAACCTGGTTATTATAGCCAGATTTGCTTTAGATTGGCTAACGGAGAAGGATCAGATTACATCTTTCACTTGGGAATCTAAGGCTGTAGCCCCCTTTAAGTTAAAGGCTCTATTGCATTGTCCCCTTACGTCCCTGCCTTCTAATATATTCTACCTAGGCACCTTTAAGAACGTCATTGTAGCCTGGCAAAGACTGTGTACAGAGGTGGGAATCCCGCCTCATGTCTCACAATATTTACCTATAGTGGGCAATCCAGAGTTTAGCCCTGGTATTTATAATCAGATATTTAGAGATTGGGAGTCAAAGGGCCTTCAGACCCTGGGTCAAATTCGAGATACAGAAGGGCAGCCAGTCACATTCCATGAAATTGCGACACGATTTGCTTTAGGGGCGCGAGAATTCTATGCCTATCTTCAAGTTAGGCATCTTCTCTGGGAGCTGAACAGGAAACATGGGAATGAATGGACTCTGGGTGAATTACAGCCCAGGATTATCATCTATGCGGCAGGAATATACGCTATCTCCCCCTTATATTTAGTGCTAAATCAGAAAGCTTCAAATCTGCAAATTAATGAAATGATTGCTAGGTGGTCTACTTTATTTCCAGAAATTGATGAGGAGACTATTGTTGGGAGTTTCAAAATAATCCAGCAGAGCTGGGTCCCGACAACGTGGAGGGAATCACAGATGAAAATTGGGCTGCAGAGATACCTTACACCTGCGGTCCTCTCTAAGTGGTATAAAAGTAAGGTGCCATGCCCCAGATGCTCATCTATAGGGTCGGACCTATTCCATTGTTTATGGAGCTGCCCCAAAATAGGTCAATACTGGGGAAAGATTGCATTCTGGATGATGGTGGTTTTAAAGCTGAATCATAACTTTTCCCCAGTAGAAATCTTCTTTCTGGTGAAGTACCAGGGCATTACTAAGAACTATAGTCTGATAAATACTATTATACTAACAGCACGTAGTCTCATTTTTAAGGCATGGAAAGCATCCTCGGCACCTACTATGGCCCAATTTAAAATGGCCCTCTGCAATCAACTTATAACAGAACAGTATAATATACCATTCCCGCAAGATAAATACCTAGAAGTATTTTTTAAAAAATGGGAACCCTTTGTAAAATCTCTGCCTCCTTTACAACAAAATAAAATAATCAAACCTTTCAGAAATTCAGAGTTTGTTCAGCTTAACATCCTAGGGGGCCGCTTTCCCGGAAGAATGGGCAACGGATGCCGAGTGAGATGATTTGGGGGGGGGGGGGAGAGAGGGGAGGGAGGATCCTTATTTCTGTTATGAAGTAATGATATAATATAAAAAAAAAAAAAAAAAAAAAAATTTAATTTTATTTTTTTTTTTTTTTTTTTCTTTTCTTGTTCTGTATGGTTGTGTTTTGTTTTATTTTGTTATTATGGTTTGTTCTGTTCTTTCTAATGGGGGAGGGATAAAAGGGGGAAACTCCAGAGACAAAGAAAGACTAGATATTGTATAAAGGTTTATCTGGTTACACTACGCATTTCTCTATGTTCACTTTTATAATTATTAGTGCACTATATAAATTTGAATGATGTATAGATACCTTCTCTTTTTTAAAAAAAAAAAAAAACTAATCCATATGTTTTTTTTATGCACTATGTATACTCACTGTGACACATGTTTTTATACTTGGTAACCGAAATTGTAATAATCTTCTCTGTCTCTGTCATAAATAAATATTTAAAAAAAAAAAAAAGATACATGTGTGGATGGGGGAGTTTTTATGGTTGGTTAACAGATAAGATACATGTGTGGATGGAGGAGTTTTTATGGTTGGTTAACAGATAAGATACATGTGTGGATGGGGGAGTTTTTATGGTTGGTTAACAGATAAGATACATGTGTGGATGGGGGAGTTTTTATGGTTGGTTAACAGATAAGATACATGTGTGGATGGGGGAGTTTTTATGGTTGGTTAACAGATAAGATACATGTGTGGATGGGGGAGTTTTTATGGTTGGTTAACAGATAAGATACATGTGTGGATGGGGGAGTTTTTATGGCTGGTTAACAGATAAGAATAGGAAAGAATAGAGGAAGCTGCAAGAGTCACTCCATACTTATTATTACAATACTTAGTCTTACTGTCTGTCTGACCCACACCACCCTGTGTGTCTGTAGGCTTAGGCTAATTTACTTACACTGACTGACTGTACATGCAGTGCCAGTGGCCATAAAGGTATATGGGGTTAGGGTACGGTATTTTAGGCTGGACTGACCCTGTGTGTCTGTGTTGCTTACACTGTACATGTAGCTGTGTGCCTAATAGGTTATCAATGGAAATGGAATCCACATGGATTCATGATTCAACAGTCAACACTGTGTACTAGTGTACCAACCATTAACTTAGTGCCAGTGCAGCCCTGGCTGCCCCCAACCCCCCACCACTAAAAATAATAAATCTTTTTTTTTTTTTTTTTTTTTTTAAAAAGGTCTATTTTTTTTAAACAGCCTTTATTATTAGCCATAGGCGCCCTATTAGCTGTTGCGCGCCCTGTGTGCACTGAGTGTCAAAATGAGTATGAGGCTGAGGCTGACTGTAGTTAAAAGTGCTTCTGCTGGCCTGTGACTTTGTGAGACAGAGAGGGTCCGGGCGGGTGGCGTGAGTGAGAGCGGGGGGTGGAATGGAGGTCGAGGAAGGATGATGAAGTGAACTTTAGTACTTACCTAAGTCTAGTAGCCTGGCCTGGCTGCAACTCTCTGCAGAATGCAGAATGGTCTGACGGTCTCACGGTTGTGTCGGCACGGCAGCTACCCTGGGAGTCCCTGATGGGCTGCTTCACTTGCTGGGGGTAAGGTGGCACGAGTCCTGTTGCTGCTGCAGTGCTGGTAACGGTAAGTAACCAACGCACGCCTGGCTCACACACACTGGCACTAGGACGGACCAACCGCTTCCGCTTTTTGAGGACTCAGGACAGGAGTCAGGACTCTCCCTCTGTTACCGCCCGGCGCCTAAGGCTAACTGGGAGACCTGTCTGTCTCTCCAGTCTCCCCTGTCGCCACTCGCCACGCCCACTCCACACTGAGTCAAGGATAGACAAATTAGACAGTATGTGTACACACTGCGAAAGTGTGGGAAAAAAGGAACCAACTTCCTCCCGCTATAACACTACTGCCGCCTGTCTGTCTCTGACTCAGTGGGTTTCCAATCCATATTCCATGATTCTCTCTGAGTCTGGCGGCGCCCCCAGTCACTGCCGCACGGTCTCTGTCATCTGACTGTCTACTCTACTCTCTCAGTCAGTTTTTTAACAGTTTAAAAAAAAAAATTTAATTGCTCCCTCACAATGCTGCCTTTTGTGCCTATTGCGCCCCGGGCCACTGCCCGGTCTGCCCGCCCCTAGAAATGGCCCTGGGTGTACCGCACCATACAGCAAAACTTGGAATTTAGGTGTAGCTTTTTATTATACATTTTCTTTATTTAACACATACACAATTTGTCAGTGTTTAATAAAGTTGTGTGGTAATGGGCATGACGTCACTGCACTGAGCATGAAGCCTCGGGCCTGGCAGAATTATCTGGGTACAAGAAGATGGAGGTCCTAAGTGAGTGCTAGTGTCAGTACCTCAGAGGGAATGCTAGTGTCGGCTCCATGCCAACACTTACATTCTAGTAAAGGTTCAGTTTTGAGCCCTGATATTACTATGAACGTGAGTGACTATTTGTCTTATGACCAAATATCCCCCCCCCCCCCTTTTTTCCTTTTTTTCTGCTTACCGCTGAGCTTTTTAAGTTGAAAATAAAAGTTACTGTTTACCCTCTGGTGCTATTCGTATTCTCTCTTTTTTTTGCAAATATCCTATGACCATATGTCTTATGACCAAAAGTCCTATAACCAAAATATTACTATGAGCAATAGTGACTACTTGTCTTATAACCAAAAGTCAGTTTTGAGCCCTGATATTACTATGAGCAATAGTGACTATTTGTCTTATGACCAAAAGTCCTTTGACCAAAAGTCCTATGACTAAATGTCCTATGACCAAATGTCCTATCACCATATGTCTATGACCCAAAGTCTTATGACCAAATGTCCTATGATCAGATATCCTATGACCAAATATCCTATGACCAAATGTTCTATGACCAAGTGTCCTATGACCATATCTTTCTGTCACTGACAATTTGTCAGTGTTAAAAAAAGTTGTGCAGTGACATTGCTGCATTGTGTGAACCCCCGGGCCTGGTTCCGTTTTGAGCCCTGATATTAGTATGAGCAATAGTGACCATGTCCTATGGCCAAATGTTCTATGACCAAATGTCTTATGACCAAATGTCCTATGACCAAATGTCTTATGACCAAATGTCCTATGACCAAATGTTCTATGATCAAATATTCTATGACCAAATGTTCTATGACCATATGTCTTATGACCAAATGTCCTATGACCATATGTATTATGACCATATGTTCTTATGACCAAATGTCCTTATGACCATAAGTCCTTTTGACCATATGTCCTATGACCAAATGTCTTATGAGCCTTAGTCCTAACACCGGCGGTTTGGGGGTTGATAAGGTGATTATTGATGGTTACCATTAAGTAGGCTTTAATCTCCTAACAACCTTCCATACCTGTATGGGGGTTGATTAGATGATTATTGATGGTTACCATTTAGTAGGCTTTTATCCCCTAACCATCCCCTAACCACCCCCATACCTGTATGGGTGTTGATTAGGTGATTATTAATGGTTACAATTTAGTAGGCCTTAATCGCCTAACCACCCCCATACATGTAGGTATGTAGGTGATTAGGTTAGGGCAGCTTAGGGGTTAATTACATTTATCTACAATAGTTAAATTATTATGCATTCTTATGTATGATGCATATTATTTTAACTATTGTATATAAATTAATATGTACAGGTTTTTATTTTTTCTTGTGTTTTTTCTTGTAAACATAAATATATATTTAAAAATTTTATTTTACAAAAGGCATTAGTATTACAATTGTATTATTACATAACAGGCATGACTTTATGTAATACCATAATTATAATGCAACTATCTTTTATAAAATAAATATCTATTTAAAATAATAAATGCATCAAGCAAAAATATATACATTTTAATTTATATATCCAATACTTAAACTAATATGCATTATACATGCCCATGCATTTTATTTCAAACATTGTAGATATCATGTAGTCAGGCCTTGCATTGATATTTAATATTTAAAATGGTATGCATGTATATAGTATAGTGGTTTAAGTATTGCATATATATTAAAATGTATTTATGTTAGCTTGTGTTTATTAGTGATAACATAGATATACAGGGAGTGCAGAATTATTAGGCAAGTTGTATTTTTGAGGATTAATTTTATTATTGAACAACAACCATGTTCTCAATGAACCCAAAAAACTCATTAAAGGGACAGTCTAGTATAAATTAAACTTTCATTATTCAGATAGGACTTTTAATTTTAATCAACTTTCCAATTTACTTTTATCATCAAATTTGCTTTTTTCTCTTGGTATTCTTAGTTTAAACTAAACATAGGTAGGCTCATATGCTAATTTCTAAGCCTTTGAGGGCTGCCTCTTATCACAGGCTTTTTAAATCTCTTTTCAACACAAAGAGACAGAAAGTACACGTGGGCCATATAGATAACACTGTGTTCAGGCACAGAGGGTTATTTAAGATCTAGCACAAAACAATGCTAAATGCAAGACAATAGAAAATAACAAGTCACAGTCATGTGATCAGGGGGCTGGAAGAAGGTTCCTAGATACAAGGTAATCACAGAGGTAAAAAGTATATTAATATAACTGTGTTGGTTATGCAAAACTGGGGAATGGGTAATAAAGGGATTATCTATCTTTTAAAACAATAACAGTTCTATGGTAGACTGTCCCTTTAATATCAAAGCTGAATAGTATTGGAAGTAGTTTTTAGTTTGTTTTTAGTTATAGCTATTTTAGGGGGATATCTGTGTGTGCAGGTGACTATTACTGTGCATAATTATTAGGCAACTTAACAAAAAACAAATATATACCCATTTCAATTATTTATTTTTACCAGTGAAACCAATATAACATCTCAACATTCACAAATATACATTTCTGACATTCAAAAACAAAACAAAAACAAATCAGTGACCAATATAGCCACCTTTCTTTGCAAGGACACTCAAAAGCCTGCCATCCATGGATTCTGTCGGTGTTTTGATCTGTTCACCATCAACATTGCGTGCAGCAGCAACCACAGCCTCCCAGACACTGTTCAGAGAGGTGTACTGTTTTCCCTCCTTGTAAATCTCACATTTGATGATGGACCACAGGTTCTCAATGGGGTTCAGATCAGGTGAACAAGGAGGCCATGTCATTAGATTTTCTTCTTTTATACCCTTTCTTGCCAGCCACGCTGTGGAGTACTTGGACGCGTGTGATGGAGCATTGTCCTGCATGAAAATCATGTTTTTCTTGAAGGATGCAGACTTCTTCCTGTACCACTGCTTGAAGGTGTCTTCCAGAAACTGGCAGTAGGACTGGGAGTTGAGCTTGACTCCATCCTCAACCCGAAAATCTTTGATGATACCAGCCCAAACCAGTACTCCACCTCCACCTTGCTGGCGTCTGAGTCGGACTGGAGCTCTCTGCCCTTTACCAATCCAGCCACGGCCCATCCATCTGGCCTATCAAGACTCACTCTCATTTCATCAGTCCATAAAACCTTAGAAAAATCAGTCTTGAGATATTTCTTGGCCCAGTCTTGACGTTTCAGCTTGTGTGTCTTGTTCAGTGGTGGTCGTCTTTCAGCCTTTCTTACCTTGGCCATGTCTCTGAGTATTGCACACCTTGTGCTTTTGGGCACTCCAGTGATGTTGCAGCTCTGAAATATGGCCAAACTGGTGGCAAGTGGCATCTTGGCAGCTGCACGCTTGACTTTTCTCAGTTCATGGGCAGTTATTTTGCGCCTTGGTTTTTCCACACGCTTCTTGCGACCCTGTTGACTATTTTGAATGAAACGCTTGATTGTTCGATGATCACGCTTCAGAAGCTTTGCAATTTTAAGAGTGCTGCATCCCTCTGCAAGATATCTCACTATTTTTGACTTTTCTGAGCCTGTCAAGTCCTTCTTTTGACCCATTTTGCCAAAGGAAAGGAAGTTGCCTAATAATTATGCACACCTGATATAGGGTGTTGATGTCATTAGACCACACCGCTTCTCATTACAGAGATGCACATCACCTAATATGCTTAATTGGTAGTAGGCTTTCGAGCCTATACAGCTTGGAGTAAGACAACATGCATAAAGAGGATGATGTGGTCAAAATACTCATTTGCCTAATAATTCTGCACTCCCTGTTTATGTTAATATATGTTTATTTTTTAGTAGTAAGTAGCATTACATTATATTTTTTTGCATAACAAAGAACTATAATTTTAATTATACCACTGTCTTTAATATCAAATAATAAACACAATAAGCAATATTAATTACATTTGAATTTATATGCAAATATTTAAACAATATGCAATCTACATAACAATGCATCATTTTAGATTTTGAATATTTATGTGTATGGCCTTAGCTTTTGCAGTTCATTTTAGGTTATGATAGTTTAGAGATCAATGTTTAAATGATATGCAAAGTCATGAACAATGCATATTGTTTAAAGTATTGTAGGTTTTACCGGCCTGGCGGCAGTCAGTCGCCTGCGTTTTAGCACATCTCTGTGACACATTATTTAAACATTTATTATAATTTTAGTGACAGCTTAATAGTTATAATGGGGAAATTTACTATTTAGTATAGTTTATTATAGTAAGGTATTTTTTCTGACAGTAGGCAGAATGTGGGAATTAGCTTGGATGTTCCAGGGGAGTGTAAGTTAGACATTAGGTAAGTATAGGTGGTATTAGGGACTTAGCTGGAAGTTCCAGGGGTGTGTAGGTTAGGCGTAATGTACAGTGGGGCAAAAAAGTATTTAGTCAGCCACCAATTGTGCAAGTTCTCCCACTTAAGAAGATGAGAGAGGCATGTAATTTTCATCATAGGTATACCTCAACTATGAGAGACAAAATGTGGAAACAAATCCAGACAATCACATTGTCTGATTTGGAAATAATTTATTTGCATATTATGGTGGAAAATAAGTATTTGGTCACCTACAAACAAACAAGATTTCTGGCTCTCACAGACCTGTATCTTCTTCTTTAAGAGGCTCCTCTGTCCTCCACTCATTACCTGTATTAATGGCACCTGTTTGAACTTGTTATCAGTATAAAAGACACCTGTCCACAACCTCAAACAGTCACACTCTAAACTCCACTATGGTGAAGACCAAAGAGCTGTCGAAGGAGACCAGAAACCAGGCTGGGAAGACAGAATCTGCAATAGGCAAGCAGCTTGGTGTGAAGAAATCAACTGTGGGAGCAATAATTAGAAAATGGAAGACATACAAGACCACTGATAATCTCCCTCGATCTGGGGCTCCACGCAAGATCTCACCCCGTGGGGTCAAAGTGATCACAAGAACGGTGAGCAAACATCCCAGAACCACACGGGGGGACCTATTGAATGACCTGCAGAGAGCTGGGACCAACATAACAAAGGCTACCATCAGTAACACACTACGCCGCCAGGGACTCAGATCCTGCAGTGCCAGACATGCTTAAGTCAGTACATGTCCAGGCCCGTCTGAAGTATGCTAGAGAGCATTTGGATGATCCAGAAGCGGATTGGGAGAATCTCATATGGGCAGATGAAACCAAAGTAGAACTGTTTGGTAGAAACACAACTCGTCGTGTTTGGAGGAGAGAGAATGCTAAGTTGCAACCAAAGAACACCATACCTACTGTGAAGCATGGGGGTGGCAACATCATGCTTTGGGGCTGTTTCTCCGCAAAGGGAACAGGACGACTGATCCGTGTACATGAAAGAATGAATGGGGCCATGTATCGTGAGATTTTGAGTGCAAACCTCCTTCCATCAGCAAGAGCATTGAAGATGAAATATGGCTGGGTCTTTCAGCATGACAATGATCCCAAACACACCGCCCAGGCAACGGAGTGGCTTCGTAAGAAGCATTTCAAGGTACTGGAGTGGCCTAGCCAGACTCCAGATCTCAACCCCATAGAAAACCTTTGGAGGGAGTTGAAAGTCCGTGTTGCCCAGCGACAGCCCCAAAACATCACTGCTCTAGAGGAGATCTGCATGCAGGAATGGGCCAACATACCAGAAACAGTGTGTGACAACCTTGTGAAGACTTACAGAAAACGTTTGACCTCTGTCATTGCCAACAAAGGATATATAACAAAGTATTGAGATAAACTTTTGAAATTGACCAAATACTTATTTTCCACCATAATTTGCAAATAAATTCTTTACAAATCAGACAATGTGATTGTCTGGATTTGTTTCCACATTTTGTCTCTCATAGTTGAGGTATGCCTATGATGAAAATTACAGGCCTCTCTCGTCTTCTTAAGTGGGAGAACTTGCACAATTGGAGGCTGACTAAATACTTTTTTGCCCCACTGTAGGTGTAGGCGGTCAGGGAGAATGAGCTGGGCTCTGCAGCGGGAGTGTAGGTTAGCTCTAACGTAGGTGTAAAAACGATAAAAAAATCAGCAGCAGCACCAGCACCAGCAATGGTTAATCTTTAAAGCTTTTATTGAGGACAAGAGAAAAAAACACAACGTTTCGGGACTCAGCCCTAAATCATGTGAACAACAAACCTGTGGTTCACAGTCTCCTTTATACCATAAATCTATAATATAAAAGATAGAGGTTGCAACATGGTGCAGGTCAAACTAAAATCGGATAAGCGACAATGGTGGATAGATGATCCTACTCACGTGATCCAATGCACTAATGTGCAGTACAGGCAGGCCGGAACCAAAGAGTCACCCGGCAGACTCCCAGGCAGCTGGAAACTGGTCAGATCCTCGTTCCAGCAGAGATTGTCCAAAGGTGCAGTGTTAATCCCACAGGATATCCGTGGCCACAGCAAATGAAGTGGCAAATAAGGTGGCAAATGATCTCCTGGATATAGTAGTCAATGTATAAATCCACAAGTGGGACAAAGGTTGATAAGTCCAATAAAGTAAAGTGCCGCAGCAGGTAGCAAAGTGTATATTTATTTAAAAGGTTAAAAACAACACCAGCAATGCATTTCTCCGTGTCACAGCACGGTTTCCTCAGGCTATACAAACATTTGCAAAGCTGCTACACTTATAGTAAATAGTATCCAATCGGCATGCAGTAAATTTACACTCCCACAAGTTACACAGCTGTTCAGAGTACAGATTTTAACATCAATGTGACCGATCATACTATATATAAAAGAAATGAATTCCAATAATTCAGGGATCTATATTTCCACAGGACAACAGAATCATTTACTTTGTAATAATTGTAGTATAATGTATCTAAATTCACAAGAGCAACATTGTCATAAATTTGTACAAAAGGGAATAGTATCTGTTATCAAAAGACGTCATCTCTTTAGAATATCCAATTATATACAAGGGGTGTGCATAAGGAAATGCAGCACGTCAAAATATTGAACATATATACCATACAATACACACCATCCCTCAAAGTGATCGAAATAAAGAAATTAAAATAATCATTATAATGTGTAAAATATTGAATGTGTATGATAAGAAAACATATAAAGTGTGTCATCAGAACAACTGTAAATAATCTGAACAAAAGCGATTGCGGGACAAGTTGATTAAATATCCATAGCACCCAAGCAATAACGCGACGGATCTAAGTATCAAATTCTAAAATAATAATATAAGAAAGATGTAAACTGCATGATTTATAAATATAACAGGACTAACAATTAATCATAACGTCAGAAGTTCCACAACCAATGAGAGACGGGGACAAAGGGAAGAGAAGGGTAAGGTGTGATTGGAGAACCATTAGTCAATAAGAAGAATGGGGCGTGTATGTTAAAAATGACAAACAGACAGACGAGAACTGATAATAGTGTCAATTGACGTACACAATAGTGACCCATGAGCCAATAGAAAGAGGAAAAGGAGGAACGTGAAAATAGACAATAAACCATACTAATTATTGACTAATTACAGACAAAGAATGTCAAAAAGCCATGACATAAAAATTATAATACCAGCATATGACAGACTAAATAATCCTTAACATAGCTGAATAGTGGACATATGAGGGAAAAAATATAAAAAACGTGATAGATCACGGATACGAAGTAAAGTTAACAAATAACTAAGTATTAGCTATAGAGGTCATATTGTGCTCCGTAAGATAGTCATGATCGACAAATATCTCATGGTCACAATTGGTATGCTAACAATTGGCTCTGACGTGACATATAATAACTGATAAAAAACAAAAATAAAGAGGCGGAGCCTGACCACGCAGGAAGATGGTCGCACACTGAGAAGGCTCCTGCTGCCAAAAGCTGACAAATGTGCTTAATGTAACTCTAAAGCTCTTTATTTAAGCTATCTGCCTTGTATAGTCGATTGGGAGGATGAACCCTATAACAACTTAATCAATCTTATCGGGAGAAGCTGCTATACGGATAACTCGCACAGACTAACTGCACGGGAGCTACTAATACCACGTGGTGGGCCTATTCTTCTAACATAAGCAGCGCAAGTACGGTAATCCATAAAGGGAGGAAGCAACAAGAGTCCGGCAACTTAAAGGGGTATCCCCCCTGCTCAAGCGGTAACTTCAGTGGATGGAGGAAGCGGGGAGTACTGGAGTCACACAGGGCCGCTGGGGTGGCTGAGTAAAGTGACCAGAGGAGCAACCGGAGCTAGTTTGGCTCATTGGCAGTGACTGCGCAGAGACGTCCCCCTATACTTACCTTCTACAGCGTTTCCAATATCTCACAACACGCCGCGGAAGTCCGGTGACATTCCTGAGGGTAAGATTCCAGAAGCGGCACACTCACTAATCTGAGCAGAGGGGAAAAAAAAGCTACGGCCTATAACACATAGATAGGTACACAAAGGATTCAACCCCCATACCTTAGGCAAAACACTGGTTTGAGCTGCGGTCCCTACAACAGCCATTATCGCTTTCCATTCCACAGGAGCCGGCGCTTCACCTATTGCCAAGCACCGGTGGTTGCAGGGAGAGGCACTTATCAACCGGGCTGAAACATAGCAATCAGTCAAGTTGCTCATATACAACCCTTAACTGTAAAAAGTCATATTTAGTCTATTACCCCCCTGGGGTCTTTAATATAAAAGGCCCGGTTTTGAAAGACATTGGACAGTTTTGAGAACTTAGGCCTGTACTCGTGGCCTATCTTTAATACTCTGGCGCAGCATCCTTAATAACACCAATAACATCTCTGTTAAGGAAGCCTGCTAGCCCTGAACCCAGGTGTATGCAGCAACATTGGTTATAGGGCATGCCTAATAAAAGAACCAGCAGGGTAGATAAATCAGGTGTTTCTAAGCCCATGAGCCACTACCTTAAGCCCATTGATACTGTCAAAGATTCAGAAGAGAAGCAAATGGAAAGTCATTCAAATAACCCAGTTCCTGCTGGGCCTCCTAGTAGCAATGATATGTCTCAATTTGTTACAAAAGATGACATTCTTCACCTCTCCTCAAAAGAAGATATAAAAGGGGTTATGAATGAAATGAGGAGCTTATTTGGGGACTGAAGAAAAGATTTCTCTGCTCTGGAAGGGAGAGTTTCCTCAGTAGAAAAGACCTCAACAGATAATGCCACTTCTCTGAAACAACAATCAGCAGACATTCAAAGTCACTCAGACAACTTACAGTACCTCAATGATAAGCTGGAGGACTTAGATAACAGGGGACGCAGGAATAATCTGCGCTTCCGAGGAATATCTGAGGCCATAGCACCGCAAAATATAGAAGGCTATTTGCAAGCCCTGTTCAGGATCATTAAAGACACTCCTTCTTCTCAGGAAATCCCGTTAGAAAGAGCCCATAGGGCTCTTAGGCCCAAGCCGCCAAGCAAGCCTCCCCCAAGGGATGTTATTGTCCGGTTCCTCTGCTTCAAGGACAAAGAGGAAATTCTTCAAGGAGCAAGGAAAAAGCATCCCATCATGCATGCAGGAGAAGAGATTCAAGTTTTTACAGATTTGTCACCGCTGACCCTGCAAAAACGCAGGGAGTTGAGCCACATCACATCTTTCCTGAGGAATCATATGGTTCCATACAGATGGGGATTCCCAGTATCTATCATCGCTACCAACAATAACAAAACTGCCATTTTTAGGCCCGGAATGGATCAAAGGCTCTTTTATGAGAACCTTTCACTACAAGCCTCCACAGAAGAAGAGCTACATCAGAGGAGAGCAGATTCTCCTGTCCGCCTGAGAGGAGACCGACCTCGGGAGCAGCCCATTGGGTAATGTACATTTAGGCACTTTGTGCTGATTTCCAATCTCTTTTGGGTACTGAATGAGGTTCATGGACTGTCATTTGGACTCTGATACCGTTCAAAGACTTCCTTGTAAAATTGCACTGTTTTTTTTTTGTTTTTTTTTCTTACCCTCTAGTGGGCTGAAAGCATTATATGGAGACCAGACTGTCGTCTAAAGAAATTATCTCTCGAGAATGTTCCTTTTTTCTTATGTACAATAATTTAAGATACTTTTTTATTACAGGTTGGCTCTACATAAATACTGATTTTATAGTTTTGTCTGGGCATTAGGATATCTCAATCTTGGGTCTGGGTAATGGGTATTATTGTATAGATTTACTACTGGATATATTCCGTATAGCCTTAAGGTTTGACAATGTTTAGTAATAACTGTGATAGAGGGATGGGATCAGATCACAGGAGAAGAACTGTCAGTTTATTGAAGAGTATTCATATTGCAGAACCTCTATACAATGATGTTTATAGGTTAGCTCCATTTAACCTTTGTTCTGTGTGTTGTGTTTTGTGGCAACTTGTTTGTTTTTTTACAGGTGAAGGGAATCGGAGGTATGGTAATGACGTGTTATGAGCTATTTCCTTTAACACATTAAACAAGGACAATGCCTGGCAAAGGTTGATATAGAGGGGAGGGATTATCTCATTTAGGCGATAATATTGATATATTTCTGAAACGCCTCCCATAAAGTATCCCTATAGACTAATGTTTGATATATAAGGTTACGCACTGATGAGATAAAAAGCTGACATATTGTCATCTACAAATACCCCCTTGGAGAGGAGGTGTTTTCGCCATGACACATAATGTTAGATAAATCTTTATAGCCGATAAAGGGGGATCGGATAAATTAGACGGCCTATACTACTAATTAATGAACCATTGCCACAGAAAGCGGTCTGCTATAAAAATAGGCAAAATTGAGGATTTTAGATTTTTTCTGTTAGGAATAAAATCCCAGACCCTTTAAATAAGAAACAAGACAGTTGATAATCCCCTAGCTCTAGTAATGTCCCTAACTCCCATACTCAAATTGACCTACATTACTGGCATTTATATCTGTAACTTATATTGAGAGTCAACAGAAATAGATCCCCATTAGGGGTAAGTTTACCCTCTAGCAACCCTCTTCGCCAGCACCCATATGGTCCACATTAAGATAAAAGATAAATAGCTTATTTCGCTCTCAGCTCCTGTAAGAACCCGATAGACATTGCAAGGTTAAGATACGTTACAGTTTTAAATGTGTTACTAATATGTTAATAATTTTATAACTTACGTCAGTTACGGGGCTATTTCCCTGTACTTTTCCTTTCACTTTATTTTTCCAGCCTGTTTAAGACAGGTGGGATACTGCTGTTCTCTAGCTAGTCTAGATTTTTCTAATAAATTACTGTCTACTTTTATTTCTATCTTTCTCTTATATTATATTTTCTTTGTTCTCTGTTCCCGTTTATCTTTCTGTGAATTTTCCCCCTTTTTTTTTTTTTTTTCCTCTCCCCTTCCCATTCCACTCCCCTTTCAAGCTCAGATAATGCAGTCCAAAACTAGCAAATTTGGAGACCACTCCATTAATATTACCACTATCAATGCTAAAGGGTTGAACAATCCTGGCAAGCGCTCTATAGCATTTAAAGAACTAAACAAATCCCATAGCCACATAATCCTCGTACAAGAAACACACTACAAAAAAGGTAAAGAGCCTAAATGGCATAACTCCCAATTCCCTACTGCTTATTTTGCTTCAGGTCAGAGTAAGAAAGGAGGGGTGGGTGTCCTACTCCACAGATCAATTCCATTCATCACGACTCATACTGAGAGAGACCCAGAAGGGAGATATATCATTGTTGTGGGTACACTATATGGACACTACATGACACTAGCATCTATCTACTCGCCTAGCCAGGGCCACGAGTCCTTTATGTCTAAGATCTCTGACATTCTTCTGGAACACTCAAGAGGAATTACATATTTAGCTGGGGATTTTAACTTAGTTTCTAACCCCTTAGTGGACACCTCTCGAGGAACCACATGCACACCCTCATCCACGATTGATCAGGTAAATGACATTTTAAAAAATGCTACTTTACATGATGTATGGCGCACACTTCACCCTACCTCTAGGGATTACTCTTTCTATTCGATCCCCCACAAAAGTTACTCCAGAATAGATTACATTTACACCGACTCCTGCGGCCTCTCGATCACCCATCATAGCAACATAGGACACATAACATGGTCTGATCATGCCCCAGTTACATGTTCAATACTTTGGCCAGACATTCCCATTACACAGCAAACATGGAGACTGGATGAAACTATGTTGGATAACCCCCTAATCCTTATTGATATCAACAAAACTCTGCAGGAATATTTTAACCTTAATACATACCCTACTTCATCTAAGACTACAATCTGGGAGGCGCACAAGGCGGTTATCAGAGGATCCCTAATAAAACATAAGGCATTTCTCAATAAACAGTAAAGAGCTAAATATAGTGATCTACAGACTAAGATAGGTCTACTGGAGAAAAAGCATAAAGCAGATCCCTCATGTAACGACACTAATAATCAATTAAAAGAGGTAAAGCTTGAATTTAGTAAACACTTAATTGAAGCTCACCAAAAAATGGCCCTTCATCTAAAGCAACATTACTACGAGGGGGGAAACAAGCCAGGTAGAATTTTAGCCAGGACCCTTAAAAAACGACGACTCCAATCCTATATACACTACATCAAATCGTCGGACGGGCGTAAATTACACAGCAGCACCCAAATTGCAAATGAGTTCCATAGATACTATCACGCCCTATATAATATACATGATAAATCTGCAACAACTTCCTCCGCGGACGAAACATCACCGCAAGAGTCTTTTCTCAACTCCTACTTGGGGGACCTTGATCTCCCCACCCTAACTAAGGAAGCGTCAGAATTTTTAGACTCCCCAATAACATCAGAAGAGCTTCTCGATGCAATAAAAAATTGCCCCGGAGGCAAAAGCCCAGGCCCAGACGGGTTCCCCTCAACATATTATAAAAAATTTAAAGCTATATTAGTTAACCCCCTTTTGGATCTGTTTAATGGCCTTCGGGATAACCCTAAATTGTCCCGGGAACTATTGGAAGCTCATGTAACAGTCCTGCCTAAACCAGGTAGGGCTGCAGAATCCCCTGGTCATTTTAGACCCATCTCTCTAATAAATACAGATATGAAGCTGCTAGCAAAGATTCTAGCGATTAGAATAAATAAATATTTACCTGAGCTTATCGGCAACGATCAGGTAGGTTTTGTCCCTGGACGCGAGGCCAGGGACAACACAATCAAGGTGACTGAAACAAGATAAAACACAGAGGCGCCAAACATGGCCTAGTATAGCCAGATAATAGAAACTAAAATCCACAAGATAGCGATTAGATACTCACAAAGGAGGCGCACCCATTGGTGCTTATGAAGCAGTCTGGAGCCTCTCAGTGGTCCAGCTCACTGGTATACTTCATGGGTCAAATTGTGGTCCTTGGTAGTGGTGATTAACAGGTTCCTGAATGAACACAAAAAATGCAAACCATAGCCCAGTAACGTTTAGACAAGTGAGTGGTAAACTGAGCAATCTTACTTACAAGATTCAAAGCACCAGCAGGTGCATATACTGCAAACTGGAACCAAACAGTCGCCCAGTAGACTGATCCCTCCAGATGAGAACAGGATAACTCTCAGGTGCCAGAGAGTTAGCAGCATGCAAATGATATAAAAGGTGTCCAAAAAGCAAGTGTATTTCTGTAAAAATCTTTATTAAAAAGCGACGCGTTTCTCAGCTAAAACAAGCTGTTTCCTCAGGCTAAAACATTATTAAAACACATTCAGATTACACTTGCTTTATACAAACCTATACCTATTGATTAACCAATCGGATTGTTCAAACCTTAATGGTCATTAAGTGTTAGCACCTGTCTGCTGCTGGGTGGGTATGGCAACCTGGAGCTCTAACATAGTTCAGTGCAAATACCAAAACTTAAGCAGACCATACTAATAACTAAAATCATCATCTGTGTACATATAATTATAATAAAATCATCATTGTGGATTGGTGATGATAAACATAAACATAACACTGTTAAAAACAGGGCTCCCATTTCCTATGGAATTGTATATTTTTTTTAAAAAAAGTATGCTTGAACCAACTGATAATATAATGATATGTTTCCCATACATCGTACTTTATACATTTATATACAGCTTACAATGTCAGCCTTACCATATTCTGATAAAATGTAAAAACCATGAACAACTTAGTCATACGATCAGAGCAGGAGAAAACAATGCTGTCAGACTAGATATCAAATTATTTATACAGACCCAAATCTTCCTGATGTCGACTGCACAATAGCTAAGTTTGTTTGCTGAGACCTGTATATATTGCCCCCACTAAGTATGAGGCTATTTAGTGTGCGATCCTCATAGATCAGTCTGTTTTGTCACTGTTTCAGTGAGTGTTAGTTATTTGTCCGGGTTTAACTGCTGTGAACAGTATTGGCTCGACGTATGGGTGTCAACTAATTGTATGGAGTAGAATCTAGCACCAATGACTTCATTGGTATGTGTAGATGGGTGTGGACTATTCCCGGAACATGAGAACTTGAACCAATGGTTGTGAAGGTGTTTGTGGATGGGGTGGGCTAACCTAACAGCGTCAGCACAACATGTGCTATACGCACAGCCTCAGTCTTGCGTGTGATGAGGTCAGCCCACACTCCCACCGTGACCGTCAGCTCTAATAACCTTAGGAAATCCTATCTACTTTGCAGGGGCCACTATATCCAATGTGCGCCTGGGATGCCTGCACTCTCAAACAGAGCGCTAGCTGCAGCTCTATAACACAGACTAAACAACTGTGATAAGCATCTTGTAAGTGCTCAATTCAGAGCAATATATAAAGTGTAATTATGTGATAATGTTAATACTTGGTGATCATATATTAGTGATTAAATATCATATTGTGTGGACCATGATGCAATAAGAGTTTAGAGTGAATAATGTGGAATAATGTGAAACAAAGTGTGATAATGTGATAATGTGAATAAAGTGATGTGCAGTTGTGCTGTGGCGATCTACCAACGTAGTGGTAGAGGGTGAAATATGTGGTGTAAATGTGTGCTAAGCTAAATAAAATGTGAGGTTAGACCTGATGCATGTTGTAAATACATGTGTTAGTGGTGACATGTGATGTGCTGTAAGTGGTGTGTGAATGGTAGTGATTGCTACTTAGGGAGAATATTATGTGCTGTGCTCAAGTGTAAGTAAATGGCCCAATATGACCGGGCACTTCTGGTAGTGATAATCTTTATGTGGTGTGCAATTGACATAATATATAGAATATAATATGATATAAGAGATGTGGTAAGAAATGGAAGAGCTCTCTCTAACCAAAAAATAAAAATATAAATAGAAGGACTCTCTCCAGCCAGAACAGAGCCCTGGCTACAGGGCTAGGGCTATGGGGTTCAGGTACAAAGATTGTATTACTTATCCCATGGCCTTATTGGTCCAAATGTATATTCATACAATGTGATAACAGGCGGTGTTATTTATGATAACTAGTGATAGATTGGAACACTAATCATCTCACTAGTGTGAGGATACAGTCTTCTAGTTGCGGGAGATTGGCACAGTAAGTCTGCTTTCCCATACCATGCATCAGCACTGTCTTAAAAGTTAAATATAAAGAATTACACAACCCGGGAAAATAGTGCCTGGACTAACTAACCATTGTTGGAGCATAATTGATATGGGACCCTATATGGTCCATAGTAGTGACAAATCACCCTAAAGAAAAAACTGGAAGACACCTGGAGGACGCGAGGCCAGGGACAACACAATCAAGGTGACACAACTAATCAATCATGCCAGGATTAAAGATATCCCATCGGTGCTCCTCTCCACCGACGCAGAGAAGGCCTTTGATAGGGTTAACTGGCCTTTTCTGCGTCGGGTCATGGAGAAAATGGGGTTTGGACAAACATTCCTACACTCGGTCTTTGCTTTATATTCGAACCCCAACGCGAAAATTAGGGTTAATGGTACTTTATCGAATACATTTGACATCAGCAACGGCACCAGACAGGGTTGCCCTCTGTCACCATTGCTATTCGCATTGTCAATAGAAGTTTTGGCCCATAAAGTCCGCTCTAATCCACTTATCACAGGCATCAAAGTAGGTACATCAGAATATAAGCAGGCGTTATACGCGGACGATGTCCTATATACCCTGACGAATGCAGCAGTCTCCATACCCGAGCTCCTGAATGAAATTAAAGTGTATGGCAGTGCTTCAAACTTTTTGCTCAATTTAAACAAATCTGAGCTACTTAATATTAATACAGATTCACAAATTATACAAAAATGTTGCCGAAATTACGAGCTCCCTCTAGCAAATAACAGCATAAAATACCTAGGTATAAACTTGACATTTGACCCGGCTGACCTTTTCAAATGCAACTATATACCACTGCGAAGTGCTATTGTTGCTGATCTTTCCTCTTGGAGGAATAAATGTATATCTTGGCTGGGAAGAATAGGGGTTGTGAAGATGAATATCTTGCCCTGAATTCTATATCTTCTTCAAACCCTACCGATTGCACTTCCCAGGGGGTATTTAAATCAAATGCATAGAATAGTTGAGCAGTACATTTGGGCTAATACCAGGCCTAGGATCCCAAAACGCACTATGTATCTCCCAAGGGATAAAGGAGGGCTGGGTTTACCAGAACTCTCATCTTATAAAAGAGCGATTGGCCTTCAAAGAGTGGTTGAGTGGGCGCAGAACTCTGAACATAAAGCATGGATCACTCTAGATAGACAGATCTTTAAGATACATAACATG
Organism: Bombina bombina; assembly: GCF_027579735.1. Taxonomy (NCBI): domain Eukaryota; kingdom Metazoa; phylum Chordata; class Amphibia; order Anura; family Bombinatoridae; genus Bombina; species Bombina bombina. The sequence goes on along the minus strand of NC_069509.1, from coordinate 130,323,999 downwards.
AGCTCATTAGCATGGCTCCCTCCCCACAACAGAATTAAACCCTATAAAATGAAGATAGGCTCCATATCTGGAGCTATTGTTGATGGAAAGGTCATCCCACAAACCACACTTCAAGAAATGCAGCCCCTGCTATTTGCCTCTTGGCTGAATTACAACCAGTTGCTACATTTTATCACCAGACATAAACACAAACAAGATCTGGGAAGGACACTCACCCCCTTCGAGAGACTGTGTGTGGCGGAGAACGTTCCGCGGCACTTGATCTCTCTGTTATACAGATTGATGGTTCAGCAGGGGACAGATTCCCTCCCATCCTATATAAAGAAATGGAATGAGGACCTGGGTTCAGATTATGACTCTGAGTCCTGGCTTAAGGCATTTCGACTAGTTAAGGGATCCTCTGTCTCCGCAACCATACAAGAGACTCAAATAAAATTTATGAGCAGGTGGTACTTAACTCCCACAAGGCTAAACAAGATATTCCCGACTGTCAGCCCCTCGTGCTGGAGGGGCTGCGGCGGTCACGGCTCCTTAATACACATATGGTGGTCATGCCCGGCAATTGAGCTTTATTGGAAAGCGGTTAGGACTAAAATATCTGAGGTTCTAAACATTTCAATCCCGAATTCTCCTGAGTTCGTACTCTTTTTAGAGCTACCAAAGGCTCAAAGCCAGGCCCATCTTGCTCTATTGTTAATTATGATAACCAGCGCCAAGAAATTAATACCTAAAAAATGGAAATCACAAAATCCCCCTACAATAAGTGAATGGTATTTACAGGTAGAGGAGATGCTTGTTATGGAAAGGTATTTTTATCTAAAGAATCATAAATTGGATAAGTATGAGATTGTTCTGACCCTTTGGCACGGATCAATATAATTATAGAACATTGATGATGCTGCAACAATAGTTACACCCTTCCCCTCACCCTCCAATCCCTTCCCCCTTTTTTTTTTTTTTTTTTTTTTCTCCTCTCTCACTCTCTCTCCCTCCCTCCCTTTCTTTCTTCTTACTACATGATCTAGGAATCCCATGAGTCTCGGGTACCTAGGTTACTCTTTAGTCCATCGCTTCCCCCCTCCCTTAATGGCCTTTATTTCCTATATAGGATCTAAAAAAAGAAAGAAAAATGTTCTGTAAAATTTTATTTGCTCTGGTCTTCCCTATCTGTGTGATGGGGGGGCTACTTGTATATGCTCAGGGATGAAGAGTGTGGCAGATATTAATCCATAGCAGATGTGACATATTTGTATGTATTCATATTTCATTGTTTATTTTTCTGCATATGTACCTAGCAGCTTATTGTTATCTGTTGTTTTCTTTTTCTCTTCAATAAAGCTTTTTTGAAAAAAAAAAAAAAAAAAATACCAAATGATTGCCAAGATCCCTAAAAATAAATGAGAAAGACAGACAAAGCCTAACAGAAATGACAAAGAGATTATAGACAGGTGTGCATAAGATTGAAACAAGAGACTGTACGGCCCATAGGGGAATTATACCATAGGCACCAGAGTCCATAATAAAGTGCAGTTAGCTTTAATGAGACATTTAATGAATGGAAAAAAACAAATAATTACCATATACCCTAAGGATTGGATAAGAAAGACAGGCAAAACTTGCAGCTGCACTTTACTTTATTGGACTTATCAACATTGGTCCCACTTGTGGATTTATACATTGACTACTATATACAGGAGAGCATTTGGCCACGGATATCCTGTGGGATGAACACTGCCCCTTTGGACAATCTCTGAACAGCTGTGTAACTTGTGGGAGTGTAAATTTACTGCATGCCGATTGGATACTATGGACTATAAGTGTAGCAGCTTTGCAAATGTTTGTATAGCCTGATGAAACCGTGCTGTGACACAGAGAAACGCGTTGCTGGTGTTGTTTTTAACCTTTTAAATAAATATACACTTTGCTACCTGCTGCGGCACTTTACTTTATTGGACTTATCAACCTTTGTCCCACTTGTGGATTTATACATTGACTACTATATCCAGGAGAGCATTTGCCACCTTATTTGCCACTTCATTTGTTGTGGCCACGGATATCCTGTGGGATTAACACTGCACCTTTGGACAATCTCTGCTGGAACGAAGATCTGACCAGTTTCCAGCTGCCTGGGAGTCTGCCGGGCGACTCTTTGGTTCCGGCCTGCCTGTACTGAACATTAGTGCATTGGATCACGTGAGTAGGATCATCTATCCACCATTGTCGCTTATCCGATTTTAGTTTGCACCATGTGGCGCCCTCTATCTTTTATATTATAGATTTATCGTTTTTGTGTTGTGGCGTGACACACCAGAGGAGCTGCCGAAGGACTATCTATGGACTTGGCCTTTCACATCCTTCTGCTTTTGGATTTGGATTTGTTTTATATGGATTTGTTTTATTAGGATTTTAACAGTTTTACAATTATTATCATTACATATGTCACCATATTATCGTGCACTTTATGTGTTTTATATTTGATTTTTGATTTTCATCATCCATATTAGATTTTTTGGATGATATCATCATTTGTGATATATTATTTTATAGTGTTCACATTTGTTTTATTTAATATTTTTTAATTTTGAGCTCTGCTATAAGCAATTTTCATCACCATTAGTATATTTCTTATATTTCACTTGTTCATCATTATATTATTTAATTTTGTTTTTAATTTATATATGTTGGGGTTTATATTGGCGCCTCTTATCGATACAGGTCCGGCTTACGTGGTTGCTGGGAGTGTATCTATATATTCCTTTATACCATGCAGGTGAGAATATTCACAGGTGCAAAATCACCTATGACACTACTACCACCTGCTGGAAAACCATGATATCACCTCAACAACATATAGTTATGCAGATTGAAAAATCTTTTTAACACTTTTAATTAAACAAATATATAATACAAAGCATACATATAGTACAATTATTATTTTCAGCAGTATGGGACGGAACTCATATAAAATACCCTCTAATATTTCATTTTTAATTTTCAAAAGAGAACAAGCTGCACGCATCCACTCGTCAAGACCAGCAACAGAAACAACCCAGGCAGACTCGCTCAAGGAAGAAAAACAGCCCTCACTAGTGGTAAAGGTATAAAGTTATGTTTTGTAAGCAGATGAGATTACGGTTATTGAGAAGGGGCTTTCATTCTGTCCTGAAAAAGACTGTGGTTTCTTTAAGATGCAACAAGATTTGTACTGTTTTTTCAATCTGTTAAATAAAAACAATGCTTTTCAGCAGACAACAAGAGACTTGGGACTAATTATTGGAATAATTCCTTCTATGGGGGGGTTCTCTTAGTATTAAGGAGTTAGGTTAAAGGGGTAAAAGTAAGTTTACACCTACAATGATTAATCATAGTATCAACACCTTCTCCAATTTGGTACTTAGGGATGTGACAAAGTTACAAGGTAAACCTAAGAATAGATATGATGTGCAATGTAAGAACTTTACTAAATCTGACAAATTGGCATTAAGATCTCTACAATGTAATAAAGATATTATTTTGAAGCAAGCAGATAATGGCGGAGCTACCGTCAAATTAGACAAGAGTTATTACATTGGGGAGATCTTGTTCCAGCTTGCGGATGAAAATGTTCACCTGAAGATTCCCTGTGATCCCAAGTTTAAAGTCAGAAAGGAAATTAAGGGTATTTTGAATTGGGCAGAGAAGAATGGTATCATAAATAAAGAAACTAAACGGTTTTTGGATAAGGATGATGGCATTACCCCCGTTTTTTTATACTCTACCCAAAGTGCACAAATGCACTGAATAAACCCCCTGGGCATCCCATTGTTGCCAGCACAGATTCAGTTTTCTCAAATATTGCCATATATTTGGACAAAATATTTTGTCCGTTTGAGGAAGAAGCACAGTCGTTTGTGAAGGATACTAGTGATTTTTTAAGAAAACTGAATACTGTGGTGCTCCCCGGTGACAAATGTATTATTTTTTCTATGGATGTGGTGAGCCTTTACACATCTATTTGTCATGATAGTGGTGTAGGAGCTGCTGGTCAGACTATGGCTTCTAGTGGGAAGTTTACTGATTTGCAATGTACATTCTTAATTGAATTACTGTACCTTATTTTGAAGTGTAATTATTTTATATTTCAGGACCAATTTTACATGCAAACCCAGGGTACAGCAATGGGTTCAAATGACGCAACCCAACTACGACAATATTTACATGAACAATTTTTAAGAAAAATGTGTGTATGAAAATCCTTTGTTTATTCAATATGGCGTCACATGGTGGTGCTATATCAACGATATTTTTGGCGTGTGGGAGTGACATTGAACCCTTCTTGAATTTGTGGCTGAACTTAATGGATCAACTAAGTTTATTAAATTTAAAATTTGCTTTAGTGAGTCACAGATTGATTTCTTGGATACCACTGTCTACAAAAAAGATATGTTGTATGCAGACATTTATAAGAAAGTAATTGATCGTAATAACATGATGAGATATGACTGTGCTCATCCTCTACCCCTATTGAACTCTCTTCCTTATAGCCAGCATTTGAGGGTAAAAAGGATTGTTTCAGACCCAGCCCTGGTGGAAGTGAGACTTAGGGAGATGGGTAGACTATTTTTGGACAGGGGTTACCCTGTGGAATTAATTAAGGAGAATATAGAAAAAGCACAGGCCCTAGACAGGAGAGAATTGTTAAAAATAACTAGTAAGACTGGTCAGAATAAAAAAAATACGGACCCCTTGTTTTTTGTGTAATAACCTGTGGTTAAAGTATAAACAATTGACAGATTAGGCTTGTGTGGATCTCAATTTGCTGTAGCCTGACATATGCAAACACATGTATTAAAAAGTATTGTGACTGATGAGAAAGATAAACAACTCCATGAATACTTAATCAATATCACAGTATTAATATATCACTTATATAAGGTAGAAACCAACTCTACAGGTTTTACATTTATATTTTCTGACTTAGTACATATATATGTGCAAAAAGAAAAATAAAGAAATACCGGTATGCTGCTACAATAGCAGGATTTGAACAGGCAGTCCTGAGTGATTCAGATTCCACTAACACAGAGCTCCTTGCAAGGAAAATCTCCAGCAGCAGCAAGGTAGAAGCCAGGTTCTGGTACAGGGAGAAATAATGCAGGTGCAATTAGGAGTTTGCAGCAGGTGTTGGATCCTTGCAACAGGTGTCTGGATTAGGACACAGCTTAGGTAAGTGGTTACAGAGAAACAGTCAGACAAAGTAACCGCAATACACAAACTGCAAGAGAGGTCCGCCAGCCCAGTGCTTGAAGCAGGGAGAGGATCAGGAAGCAAATGCTGTAGAAAAATAAATGAGATTATAAAAGAACAAAGTCTATAATCACAAAGGGCTTCAGTAAGAAAGCAAGAATCACTTGCTAGCAACAAAATACTCAAGCAATGAAGTAAAAGGAAGGAGGGTTTATATAGCCCAAGGCATTATGGTAGTTTCCTACTTAAAGGAACAGTGCGTTATATGCTGAAATGTTACATTTTGTGACTCAATTTAACAAACAGAGTAGGCATATTATGAATATTATGAAAAATTATTGGTACATCTTGAGGGAGTGTAACCCCCTTATAACAGAGTTTAAAGATTTACCTATGCCTGGGTATAGGAGGGCAGCCTCTCTAAGGGATTCTCTTATTAAAAGTGACATTGGTAGTGGAAAAAACCAATAGGATGGGCTATATCACAAGTAGGAACAAAGGACAGCAATTGTACATCCACATACAGGCACTAAATTTGATATTAAGGATTACTACACTTATAACTCTGAATTCATTATTTATTTGATTAAATGTCCATGTGGTTTGGTATATGTTGGAGAATCGACTAGAAAAGCGAGGGAGCGCATGAGTCAAAATAAGTCAAACATTAGGAAAGGGGATGAGGATGTCCCAGTCTCTAACCATTTTGTGAAAGCAGGTCATCAGATCTCGCAACTTAGGTTTCAGATTATAGAGAGGTTGAAGAGACCTAGGAGAGGAGGTGAAAGAGAGCTGTTATTAAAGAGACGCAAGGCTTTTTGGATTTATAAGATAGACACTCTTCACCCTTCCTTTTTCATTTAGATTATTAAATCTATTTTCCATGTCCTGTTTTTGTCTGATTTTGAGAGATAGGATTAAGGTTAAAAATTAAAAATTCGGAGGCGGAGCTAGCCACAAGATAGAAAAGTCGCAATCTCCCTGGGCTTCATAGTCCAAGTCATATTTTAAGCATTTAAAGGGCATCCACTAATCATTTACCCTTCTCCCCTACTCCCGCTTTATCTCCACCCACCACAACTTCAATTGGGGCCGCAGCCATAAATCTAAACCCCACAGACTGCTATTATACTCACCACTACGGATGGACTTGTATGGCACCAATACACCTAAACCACCTAGGCCCTAGAGCAGTCTACCTACTCCAATGATCTCCCTTCATAGGGCTTTCTACCCATATCTTAAGCTACCAGATTGCCAGGCCTGTTCGATCTGTCAACTGATTACAGACAGAGGCCCATCTACCTGCTCAAACATCTCAGCTAGTGGAACACCTCATATAATCCCACTACCTCATTTACTGAATGCACCGCCCATTGAAGATAGTGCAGGTCCATTCAATTGTATGCTAATCTAATATCTTCCACACCAAACTGACTGTACTACCCTAGTACCTGGTCTCTCTCCTCCCTTTCCCGTTGGCCCTCCTTGCCCGCGGGTCATACCCCAACTCCCTTTTACCATATCGCCCTAAAGCAGCACTTCCCCAGGAGAGAGTTACACCTTCACCCCCATAGATCTTCAATCAAGCAACAATTTCATAGTAGGACTCGCTTGGATCAAACCGATAACATCAACTCCAAGAGACTGCAGATAATTTATCAGGAGGTCAGATACCTCATAATTTGACCAGAACACCTACTCCCTCATCTTCGCCACAACTTCTTACTGCATCCTCTTCCCATCACATTCCTAAGCGGAAATTATGGGCTAATTACATCTGACAAGCGGTGCCGGACTCACTCTTTCTATCCCTACTATCTGCTAGGAAGAATGTGGCTCCTTATACTTGTGTCATAACTGTATCCAAAGAAAATCTCTCTTTCAACACCATGGCTCACTCTCAAATGAAAAACCAAAAGCAGTCTGACGTACCTTAAAGAACCTTGGCAGACCATTTTAACAGCGAAATCCAATATGACCAGGATATATCTGATGAAGATTCAAGAGTCCGTCATCTCAACTAAGGGGACACACAGGGCTGAAATCGACCCTACAGACAGATCCTATGCAGGACATTCATCTATACTTGACTCCTTTAAAGTCCTATCTGACAAAATGGACTCTCACTACTTATCTCTTAAACAGGAACTTAAGACATCAGTCTCTAAACGTAAGAGATATCTCATCTCTGGGTGAGCGTACTGCAACGCTAGAGAGAAAACACCAAGACCTTAACGTGGGCCACACTAATCTCCTCTCTTACACACAATCTCTATCTGAAATGATATCTGACCTGGAATCCAAAATGGCGGACCTGGAGGACAGGTCCTGCCGTAACAATGTTAGAATCCAGGGTATCCCTGAAGATATAGGGACAGCAGATCTACCTGGCTTTTTGATGGGCCTATTCAAGGAATTATTGGGACCCCTAGTAGACCAGAAACCACTCATTGACAGAGCTCACCGAGCCCTACGCCCTAGAAATGCTGCACTCCGAGATACGTCATAATCAGACTGCACTATTACCAATTTAAGGAGAAACTTCTTAGAGCTTCATTTCTTAACAAAAACCTGAAGGATCCATATCACTCTGTTAAAATCTTCCTGGATCTATCTTCCCACACCCTAGTCAAGAGACGCACCTTCCAACAAATCACCAAGTGCCTCTGAAAAAACAGCATAAAATATAGGTGGGGCTTCCCTGTTAAATTATTTTTTCAATACGAAGAACACTCATATGTAATTTCTGATCCAGAGCAAGGCATGAAACTCTTAATCTCCTTGGGACTTCAACTTGCCCATGAGTGAAACAACGGACCAAAAGATAGTGCTGATGAACTCAATGCTACAGCGCCAGATTGGCAACCACTCCCAAAATTATCCAATCAGCAATCCAAGAGAAAAGAACTGACTGCCCATATGAAGATTCCTAGAACAGTCCTAACCACTAATCCAGGAGTAAGGAGCTGACCGATCACAATAAAGAGTCCTAACCTTGCATATTGCCCTCCCACATAGGACATCTGAAATAACTCTGGGCAATGTGCCTTTCCTACAAAACACTTAAACCAACAAGCCAGAGGACAGAGATCCCCTCCTTGTTCCTGTCAGGGAAATTTGACCTCTCATACTTACCTCAACCAGTAGTCCCCAGGCTACAGCTTGGACACTAAGTATCCTTTTTGAAGTTTCAAAACGTTTATTAAATGTTCCTGTTTTAAGTGTTCAGTTTTACCTAGAATATTTAGCCAATCTGAACTATTAGTATATATGTTGGTTGAACCTGTCTTATGTAACACTACCTTAATCTGTTATTATACTTATACACACCTACTATTAGAATAATCATTATGACCATACCTTTGTAACAATGTTTTGTCATATATCAGTTCTGTATACTTAATTGTCACACTCTCGTATCATATGTCAATAATAGCACTCAAGAGGTTTAGATTCCAACGTCCCTACTGTCAGGGTGCCAGGAATCAGACTGAGATGAGAAGTGCAAAAATAATCACACCTTTATTAATAGCAAAAAATAATAAAAAGTCCACAAGTCAAATAACAAGCCAGGAACCAAAACCAGAGCTGGTAGTCAGACGAGCCGAGTCAGGAGCCAAAGCGAGTAGTCAGACGAGCCGGAATCAGGAACAAGGAAAACAGCAGAGTCAGGAACAAGACAGGAATCGGGAACCAGGAGGAACGTCAGATAGTCAGGTAATATACAGGAGCTCTCACAAACAGGTCTGAGACAATGCAAAGGCAAAGCATACTGAACAGAGGCCCTTTAAATAATAAGTGATGACATCACAATTCTGAGACTGCATCCTGTCTCACACGGATGATGCATACCAGTCTGGCCATAAAAGGAAGTGCAGGAAATGAGCAGCATCCCCCACAATGCAACATAGTCTGCAAGAGAGGTGAGTAAAATGGCTGCCAGCAGCACATGGCAAACAAAACAGGTAAAAACCCTGACACCTATATCTCAATAACATATGCACTTTCCCTCCCATTACTCTACAGACACTTGAACCCTTAGCTATAACCTCCTCATCTAAGACAAACATAGAAGATATTATTCACATTGATCCACCTCTACACTCACTGGCCTTACATGACCAATGACTTCAATATCATTCTATACGGATTCAATAGCTCATAGGATATAAAGACTTACATACTATCACAAGTTGGTCCATCCTTTTAACTATTCCCTAGACATACTCTAGATAGCACTGACCCACACCAACAACCAGATTGTATTACTCCTTCCTTAGAATGATACTTACCTCTATGTTCCTATCAATATGTCCTATTATGTTGTATTGAAATTTCATGTGTTTTTCAGAATTATATGGATTTACTCCTGCGTAGACACTCCCCCGTCTACAACTATGTCATGTAAAAGATGAGATATCTTTGGAAGCAATGTGCTCAGATATCATATTAATTCATTCATATAGGAAGCTATTGGTCTCAGCTTTATTACTGTATGATACAGCATTGTAAACAGCGCTGAAATGGGTGGTATTGTTCCCCCTTCTTGTTGTCAAAGACATTACAAACCTGGCATGTCCTAGAGAGCAAACATTTATTCCAAACTCAAAGGAATTGCATTTAAGGACTTTCCTCCTAAGATGGGTAATAAGATTTCCTATAAGATCACCACAGAACCCCTGTGAAGACAACAGTCTAACACTGACCTTTGAAGCACCAGCCTTACAGGCAAGTAAGTTATTAGCACTTGTATGATATACAAGAGAGAATTTCTTTGAAGGTCTAATACGCATATGCTTGTCTAGCAAGACATTTACCGGCCTGTGGTAATACTGTGATTTAAAAACTCATATGAAATGATTGATATTTTTAAGTCATATAATTAAAATACTCAGATTATGGGGAATGTACCAAGATGTATATGGATCTGGGAAATATGTCTCAGGTTTATAGAATGAATTAAATGAACATATGACTGTATATTTATAATAATAATACATCTTCTTTGTTTTTCAAGGAACCTAATAAACCACTTAGAGGAAATGGATTCAAACTAGATAAGTTTCCCTGTTAATGTATCATAGATAGGAGTCCTCACTTTTAATTATTAAGAATTGTGCTATGGTGAAATGAAATATTAATATTGAGTGATCAATAATGATAATGCTCATATAGATCTGTCAGGATTAAATTGCTACATAATTCTATTGCAGGTACGTATGATATATAGAGATGTATTAAATTTGGGATATATTTATGTTAAAATTGAATGAGAATCAAATAAATATGTCTATATAATTAATTACTATAAAATTGATAAATATGCCATGTGTGGTCTTGAATTTTGCATCTTCAGTAGTATTAAATAATCACACATATGTTCACCAGATAAGTTTATTGAGCAAGGTAAAATAAGTGTACACTTTAAAATATATGTATTTTCTGTAACAGTATTTGAAATGAAACTGCATTTCCATGTCTGCTGCCCCCGATGGGCTAAAACTAGTATTACAGCCAGAAGGGTTGGCTGTTAAGAGATATGCATTTCCAAGGGCCAATGAGAGACAAGCTCCAATTAAAGGAGTTCCCAAATTTCACTGGGTGATTAGAAAAGACAAATTCACGAGGAAAAAATAGAAACAGGTGTCAAAACAGTCCAGAGCGGAAAAATAGTGGATGAGGTACACTTCTTAAAGTTACAGATGGAAAGTATTCAATGTGGGTAATCATCAATCAAATATCACTGTGATGAACATCATCTGGTGTACCTAACTAAGTCCAAATAACAGTCCCCCTGGAAAGCGGGCGCTCTAACAGCAGGGAGGTTTTCCTCTGTCCCCCTGGTGAGTGATTGTGTGGATAACGGACCTTCTGGTTATTCAAAACAGATAAAACAAATCAATGTCAGAGTAATGAAAATCATAACACAGCTTCCCAGCAACAGCAGAAAACATACCTTGGGTAACCATTAATATTGGTAGATATGTAAGTACTTTCAAACCCAACGGCCGTCTGTTCGTTTGGGCAAGCTCCGGTCCCACCTCCAGCACAGCGCTCCGATGTAAAGAAACACCCCTGCAGCCCTATGCCGCCTGCTCCGTGCTCACTCTGGCCAAATAGAAAGCAATCATACAAAGGAAGTGAGAAGCACACGAGCAGCAGCAGTATAATGTGTTTTTATTGTAAATCCAAAAGCGGACAATCACAAAATCACCAAAGTGAAGGGTACACATTACCCGGGTAAAAAGCAGAGAGAAAATAAAGATTGAGGTTGAAGCGTGTAGCATACGGCTTACGCGTTTCGGCCTAAGCCTTACTCATAGCCATTTAAAAGTTAGCACGAGATCTACGTGCTTTAAAAACTAGCTCCAACCTTGATTGGCCGCCAGGATCCCTGCCTGTAGATTGCTGGCCAATCACATAAATGCAAACAAACACACCCCCTTCCACCTAAATGATGCACAATTTCAATTTGCTAGCCCGTCGGGGAGTATAACCGCCCACCTGTTAGCTGAAACCAGCAGACGGTCCAACCCCCCCCGGGAGACGGGGAACCCCAAAGCCGACCATCACTTTGCTACGTCCTGTGCGTCGGTCGACATATGCAATGACAGCTGGGCATGTTGCCTGGCAACCTGAATACGGTAAGTAACGGGGAGAAAATCCCTCCACCCCGGAGCACAGGGCTGAGCAAATATGAACAGCCCGCAGACAAAATAATATAATGATGATGTTAAATAAGAATAAACCTATATACACAGAAAGGTACACATCTCTGGTGGAACGCAGTTATACACGACTGGTTGAAGTGGCATAAAAATTGTTTGCCGCAAGTACTATTAAATAATCTCAATGGATAGTCATGAAGAACTGAGTCCCAATGGAGGGTAATTATAGGGGGCTGAGTAGAACATATTAGCGAAAGAGAACCAAATAATCAAGTACCACTATATAAAGCTGACAATAAAATGAAAAGAAAAAATGAATAAAAAAACGAATGAATGTAAATGAACAAAGTGAAAGAAACATAAACAAAAACATGAAACTCAATGAAAACGAAACAAAATAAGATAAATGAAAATAAATACGTATGCTACAAGCTTCAACCTCAATCTTTATTTTCTCTCTGCTTTTTACCCAGGTAATGTGTACCCTTCACTTTGGTGATTTTGTGATTGTCCGCTTTTGGATTTACAATAAAAACACATTATACTGCTGCTGCTCGTGTGCTTCTCACTTCCTTTGTATGATTGATTAGAAAAGAGGTGAGTTTTATCACAGAGATAAAAACTCTTGCACAGAAAGTAAAATGGCCAATGCTGGTGGATCCTGCTTAACTTGACTTACTGACTTAAACTGCTGCCTTGGAAATACACAGAGTTTTGTAAGACAAAATTGGGCCTAACATTTACTTCCAGACTTGTGCATCCTCTCTTATATGACGGTGGAAAGAATTTATCTGGATAAGCTGAATTCTCATACTGGTTTTCTGGTAATGTATTAATGGTTATTTTATATTTTTAATAGATTTTAGCAAATAAATTATTTATAGCATAGTATAGTTGCAGCTGTGAGTTAAAAGGTATCTTATTCTTATATTTATTATTGTAATCTAGGGTATATCTAACAACTTCGATACTCCTAAACCCACCAACCCCTCCCTCTCTTCCTTGGCGTTTTCACATCCCACCTCTTAGTGGAGTTACCCCGGCACCCCCTTCCTGTAACCCAGATAAATCCTACCTACCAACTACAAGACCCCCTCCCCTACTCACTACACAGGCCCTTCACCGTTGACTCTCTGTCAACAACTTGCAGAACTTGGACTACTTTATTAACTAACCTATTGTGCACTCTCATACACTTCTTCTTGTTTATCCTTTCCAGAAGCTCCCTCCCCTCCCCCTATACCTCCATACAACCTTAGAGCGGCTTCTGCCTGCTGAGCACCCCCCCCTCAAGCTAATTAAGAATACCAAATAATATTTTGTTCATTAATCACACGCGTAGATACATCACTAACCTATTTACTTCAGACCATTTCTCCTAGAATGTGGCCGCTTTACTAATTCATTGTTGACCTAGCTTCAGAGAATCTTCCCCACCCTAGCTCCCAGACCCCCCTTTTTTTCCTTATCTTATCATGACAGACCTTCGAATTATGATGCTCAATACTCAGGGCCTTAATTCACTGGCAAAGCGTAGTCTCCTGATAAATCTCCTTCAGCGCTCCAGAGTGGATACCACATTCAATCAGGAGACCCATTCGCTCTCCCACACAGGTATTTCTCACACTTATAAAAAATTCCCAATAGCTATAAAAGCCTCTTATGAGTCCAAATCTAGAGGAGTAGCCATCCTCATTAGCGCTAACCTTATATATGACCCTATATACATAGAACGTGATCCCCAAGTGCGCTTTATTATCCTAATTTGCAGATTAAATTATAAAGTTGTCACTTTAGTTGTGAGAGGTTTTTGCTATAAGAGATTTTATAGTACAGGTGGCCCTCGTTTTACAACGGTTCAATTTACACCGTTTCAGAATAACAACCTTTTTTTCCAGTCATGTGACTGCTATTGAAAAGCATTGATAAGCAGTGCATTTATTAAAATAGCCAGTAGGTGGAGCTGTCTGCTTGTGTTGGAGCAAAGCCAAGCAAGCTGAAATTAATCAGTTTAACCAGACCTGAGCTATCGAGCAGATTTCAAAGGAACAAGATCTTCCTGTCTATAAATCAGTCCAGATTGGAATGCATAGAAATAACTGTTTGCAGAAAAATGCAAGTGAAGTCTGTGTTGTGTGATTATTTTATTAGGTTTATAATGCTGTTTAGCAAATGTTTTTGTTCATTTAACTTAGTTTAATTATATATTCTATGTTGTGTGATTATTTTATTAGGTTTATAATGCTGTTTAGCATTTAAAGTCTTCATTTCAAAGCTTTAAAAATAATGTATTAGGTGTTACTTATGACAATTTTGAGAGGGGCCTGGAACCTAACTCCCTCACTTCCCATTGACTTACATTATAAACTGGGTTTCAATTTACAACGGTTTCAATTTACAACCATTCCTTCTGGAACCTAACCCCGGCGTTAACTGAGGGCTACCTGTATTTAATTTTGATATGAACCACAACTGCAGAATTCTAGTGTAATGTCTATGGTTTTAACAAGGTTGGTATGTGTAGCAGAAAACTTGCAAATTGAGAATATACAACAAATAGGAAGGCAACCAAAATAAATGGAATGATTCACAATTAAGGCAAGGAAGCTGCAGGTTTTATCTTAGGTCAGAAATGTAACTTAACTCTAACGTTGCCAAATTAGATTGGTGGGGTTGCGCAACAGAGTAAGCATAAATTCATAACCTTATATTATACGTAAATGTTATAATGAATATTCATATACAAATAAAGATAAAGTGAAACAATGTATTGTCAGGAATTAACATTAACCTAGAATGCATTCAAACTTTGAATAAGCTTAAGAGAGCAGCTGAGAGGTAACATACAGGCACATTGTCAGGGTTTTTTCCCTGTTGTGTTTGCCATGTGCTGCTGGCAGCCATTTTACTCACCTCTCTTCCTGACTATGGTGCATTGTGGGGGATGCTGCTCATTTCCTGCACTTCCTTTTATGGCCAGACTGGTGTGCATAATCCATGTGAGACAGGATGCAGTCTCAGAATTGTGATGTCATCACTTATTATTTAAAGGGCCTCTGTTCAGTATGCTTTGCCTTTGCATTGTCTCAGACCTGTTTGTGATAGTTCCTTTGTATTACCTGGCTGCCTGACGTTCTTCCTGGTTCCTGATCCCTGGCTTGTTCCTGACTCTGCTGTTTTCCTTGTTCCTGATTCTGGCTCGTCTGACTACTCGCTTTGGCTCCTGACTCGGCTCGTCTGACTACCAGCTCTGGTTTTGACTCCTGGCATGTTATTTGACTTGTGGACTTTTTATTATTTTTTGCTATTAATAAAGGTGTGATTATTTTTGCACTTCTCGTCTCAGTCTGATTCCTGGCACCCTGACATTACGCAAAGGCCATGAATCCTGATGCTGCTAATTATCCACCTTTACCTGCCATCATTTCCAGGATGGATGTACAGGATCACCGCTTGGATCAATTTGCACTAGCCCTGCAAACCCTGCTGACTCGCACTGCACATTTGGACCAAAGTGTCCCGCAAGTTATGGCTGCTCCTGTTTCTGCTGCTGCACCTATGCCTACAAGGAGCATGTCCGGTTCTGCACCTCTACCTCAGCGATATGGACGCGATCCTATTCAGTGCAGAGGGATTTACCTCTTTGAGATGTTACCTCAGGCGTTTCCCTCTGACAGAGCTAAGGTGGGATTTCTCATCTCGTTACTCTCTGACACAGCTCTTGCCTGGGCTAATCCCTTGTGGGAGACTAATAAACCTGTGATTTCAAATAACCCTGAATTTGTGGCCTCCTTTCGAAGGGTTGATGTTCCGGATCGCTCCTCCTCTGCTGCTAAACGACTCATGTCCATTCAGCAAGGTACAAGATCTGTTGCTCAGTATGCTATTGAGTTCCATACGCTTGCCGCAGAGGTAGGTTGGAACAATGAAGCCCTTGTTGCCGCCTTCTTTCATGGGCTCTCTGATGCGATTAAAGACGAAGTTGCTGCCAGAGATTTACCAGAGGAACTCAAGGCATTGGTGTCTTTTTTGATCCTAATTGACATCAGACTCAGAGAGAGGCCCTCTTTAAAGGAGCGCTTGCGGAAGCCTCCTGTTCCGTTGTCTCCTACGTGTTCGTTCCCACCCATGCCTCCCTCTCTTCCCATGCCTCCTGGTCCTGAGTCACTAGATACTGCTAAGCCGATGCAGTTGGGATTCACGCGTCTCTCCGCGGTGGAGAGGGCCTTTAGGAGGAGGGAGGGGCTTTGCCTCTATTGTGGGTTACAGGGCCACCTTTTGAAGTCTTGTCCTAAACGGCCGGGAAACGCTCACACCTAAGGTCCTGTCGGGGGCAGACCTTGGGTGGTTTATCCTTGTCCCCGGAACCGCTTAATTAGAAACCTTTGGTCACGGTTGTCCTTTCCTGGGTGGACTCCTCCATAATCACTCAGGCTCTTGTTGACTCCGGTGCTTCGGGCTATTTCATTGACAGTGCTTTTGTATCAAAGCACTCCATTCCTGTTTTGCCTCGGTCCGTTCCGCTTGCAATTGAGGCCATTGATGGCAGGCCCCTTCAACACGCACTCATTACTCACGAAACTGCTCCGTTGTTCATGGCTGTTGGGGCTCTCCATTTTGAAACCCTCCAGTTCCAGGTGATAAACTCTCTGCATTTTCCGGTTGTTCTGGGTTATCCCTGGCTCCAAAAGCACAATCCCAGTCTTGACTGGCGCAGGTCTGAAATTTTGTTGTGTTCCCCGCAATGTAATTCCACTTGTCTTCGGAAACCAGTTAAAGTCTTGTGCACTTCTTCGGTATCTCAACTGCCAGAGGAGTACCGAGAGTTCCTAGATGTGTTTGACAAGGTGCGTGCCGGTACGTTGCCTCCTCACCGTTCTTACGATTGTGCCATAGACCTGCAACCGGAGCCATTCCTCCTCGGGACCAGGTGTACCCTCTGTCTGTTACAGAGAATTGTGCTATGGAGGAGTATGTTGCCGATGCTCTGTTGCGGGGGATCATCCACAAATCCTGCTCTCCTG
This sequence comes from Bombina bombina, assembly GCF_027579735.1. Classification (NCBI taxonomy): domain Eukaryota; kingdom Metazoa; phylum Chordata; class Amphibia; order Anura; family Bombinatoridae; genus Bombina; species Bombina bombina. The sequence continues at coordinate 130,307,078 of NC_069509.1, read as the reverse complement.
CAGGGGCTGGCTTCTTCTTTGTGAAGAAAAAGGGTGGCGAGTTAAGACCATGTATCGATTATAGGGGTCTTAATCGTCTTACCAATAAGAATGCTTATCCTATTCCATTCATTACGGAACTCTTTGACCGCCTCAAGGGAGCTACGGTCTTTACTAAACTTGATTTGAGAGGAGCGTACAATCTCGTTAGGATCAAGGAGGGCCACGAATGGAAAACAGCATTTAACACCAGGAGCGGGCATTATGAGTATCTTGTAATGCCCTTTGGCCTATGTAATGCTCCTGTTGTTTTTCAGGAATTTATTAATGATGTCCTACGAGATATGTTGCAACAGTGTGTTGTGGTGTACTTAGACGACATCCTCATACACTCACCCACACTTGAGGCTCATCATTCTGATGTTACACGGGTTCTTCAGAGACTACGTGAGAATGGCCTATTTTGTAAACTCGAGAAATGTGAGTTCCATCAGACTCAAGTAAAGGGTTCTCCATGGATCCTGACAAGTATTCTGCAGTGGCCTTGCCCAGTTGGTTTTCGGTCTATTCAACGTTTTTGGGGTTCGCCAATTACTATAGAAAGTTTATTAAAAACTTTTCTTCCTTGGTCAAACCTATCACAGACACAACCCGTAAAGAGAATGATCCACTTCATTGGTCACCTACTGCCATTAAGGCCTTTGATAGTCTTAAGACTGCCATTGCTGCCGCTCCAGTTGTGGCTCATCCTAACCCTGTCCTGCCTTTCATTCTTGAGGTCGATGCGTCTGAGACTGGAGTAGGTGCCCTCTTGTCTCAACGTCCTATGCCTGACGGTTCCTTGCATCCGTGTGGTTTCCTCTCTAAGAAATTGTCTCCAGCGGAGTGCAATTATGAAATTGGCGACAGGGAATTACTGGCCATAATTTTGGCACTCAAGGAATGGAGGCATCTTCTCAAGGGTACTAGCATGCCAGTGCTCATTCTTACTGACCACAAGAATTTAACTTATCTATCTGAAGCAAAACGTTTGTCGCCCCGACAGGCCAGATGAGTGCTATTTTTGTCTCGGTTTAATTATGTGGTCTCCTACCTGCCTGGTAGTAAGAATGTTAGGGCCTCTCTCTACAATTTTTGCCTCTGTCCAAGGAGGAGTCTGTACCTACTCCTGTTATACCTCCTGACCATATTTTGGCTACCATACATACTAATTTGACTTCTCCCTTGGGGGAGGAGATCCTGGCTGCACAAACCAATGCACCTCCTGAGAAACCTAGTGGTAAGTGTTTTGTTCCTGAGAATCTTCAAACTAAACTTTTGCACACTTACCACTATCTTAAAGCCGCAGGTCACCCAGGTAAGAACCAAATGATTTGGTCTGTCACTCGACAATTCTGGTGGCCAGGTCTTCGTTCTGATGTTGCTGCGTATGTTGCCTCCTACTCAGTTTGTGCACAGAATAAGACTCCTCGACATCTTCCTGTGGGTCCTTGGACACATCTTTCCATGGACTTCATTGTCAAGCTCCCTGTTTCCAATGGCAATACTGTTATCCTTATGGTGGTTGACCGTTTTTCTAAAATGTCACATTGCATTCCCTTGATGAAGCTGCCTACCGCTCAGGAGCTTGCTTCGATTTTTGCCCGGGAGGTCTTCCGTTTACATGGGTTACCCAAGGAGATAGTGTCGGACCAGGGTAGCCAGTTTGTCTCCAGATTTTGGGTTCCTTTTGTGCTCAAATGGGGATCCAGCTTTCCTTCTCCTTGGCATATCACCCTCAATCCAATGGGGCTGCGGAACGGTCTAATCAAGCTCTGGAACAGTTCCTCCCTTGCTATGTCTCAGATCACCACAATAATTGGTCTGAACTGTTACCTTGGGCAGAGTTTGCTCGTAATAGTGCTATTAATGCTTCCTCCAAGTTATCCCCGTTCCTGGCGAATTATGGGTTTCAACCATCCTTGTTGCCCGATTCATTCATGTCTCAGAGTATTCCGGCTTTGGAGGAGCATCTCCGGCAACTCCGTTCCACGTGGGTGCAGATTCAGGATTGCTTTCATCATTCTATGCAGCGCCAAAAGTTCCAGGCTGGTAGGCGTCTGCCCGCACCTTCCTACCAGGTTGGTGAGAGAGTTTGGCTGTCCTCCCGCAACTTGAACCTTTGTGTGCCTTCCAATAAATTGGCTCCCCATTATGTTGGTCCTTTTCAAATACTCTGACGGGTTAATCCTATGGCCTACGCTCTTGACCTTCCTCCTGCTATGCGCATCTCCAATGTTTTTCATGTCTCCCTCTTGAAACCATTGGTTTGTAATCGGTTTACCACTGTGTTGCCTCGTCCCCGTTCTATCTTTGTTGACAACCATGAGGAGTATGAGGTCAGCAGCATTATTGACTCACGTATGTCCAGGGGCCGTGTACAGTATTCAGTTCACTGGAGGGGCTACGGTCCGGAGGAGCGTTTTTGGGTTCCCTCCTCTGATGTTCATGCTCCCGCCCTCCTCTGTGCCTTCCATGCCTGTTTCCCCAATAAGCCTTTTGTCCTCCCGCAGCGAGGGGTCGTTGAGGGGAGGGTACTGTAAGGGTTTTTTCACTGTTGTGTTTGCCATGTGCTGCTGGCAGCCATTTTACTCACCTCTCTTCCTGACTATGGTGCATTGTGGGGGATGCTGCTCATTTCCTGCACTTCCTTTTATGGCCAGACTGGTGTGCATCATCCATGTGAGACAGGATGCAGTCTCAGAATTGTGATGTCATCACTTATTATTTAAAGGGCCTCTGTTCAGTATGCTTTGCCTTTGCGTTGTCTCAGACCTGTTTGTGAGAGTTCCTGTGTATTACCTGGCTGCCTGATGTCTTTCCTGGTTCCTGATCCCTGGCTTGTTCCTGACTCTGCTGTTTTTCTTGTTCCTGATTCCGGCTCGTCTGACTATTCGCTTTGGTTTTGACTCCTGGCTTGTTATTTGACTTGTGGACTTTTTATTATTTTTTGCTATTAATAAAGGTGTGATTGTTTTTGCACTTCTCGTCTCAGTCTGATTCCTGGCACCCTGACACACATGTAACAGCTTAGTATAGTTATTTATGATTATAAATTGAGGAGGCTTCCCAAATAAGTACCTTGGATGATTATTCCGTGTATATCCCTCCTCTAAGGTTGAGAAGTGTGTTAGGGGTTCTGTTGTTAATCGTGTTGCAATCCGTAGCAAAACTGAAATCCTCTAAGTCAGAACTTTCCAAACTTTTCATGTTGGTGACACACATTTTAGATTTACATCATTTCACGACACATTAATTCAGTTGTACTAGCAAACAGGAGGTTAAACTAACTTGTTTTAAGAGATACGGATACATACATAAATGATATAATAACTAAAATGTATTTACAAGTAACAGTATGTAAGTATATGCAAGAATTAAAAAAAAGTTTAATATCACCAATAACTACTTACCATTTTAATGGGATGTATGAGGTTGATGGGATGAGCACAGTTTCTGAATATTTGGTGGAATATTAGATAAAGACACTTGCATTTCATCATAAAGCATTTTTAAGCTTCCACTTCATATCCATATATCAGAAGCAGCAATGCACTACTGGGAGCTAGATGCACAAAAAAAACTTTGACTTCTGACTTCAGCTCAGCGTTTAATCTGCCGCACTCAGAGCTCTTCAAGTCCGACTGATTACTGCCCGCGCTGCAAACACACTGCTGTCCCACTCACTGATTTCACATGCAGTCACGAGACATTTTAGGAGACTACAAGTGCAGTCAGGAGCCAATATGCCGCAAATAGGAATAGTTTCAGTTCCCGCTGAGCTGCACTAATAAGTTAAGATGATCTCTGACCCACTAGGCATCAATCACCTGTCAACTACGTGATATGCATAGCAGACAGGCGGAAAGTCGGAAACCAAAAAAAAAATTAAAACATTTTTTTAAATTCAAAACAATTTGTGCCGAAGCTGGGACATACCTACATACTGCTGCCGACACACTAATGTATTCTGACACACAGTTTAGAAAGCACTGCTCTAGACAGACCCTACAAAGAACAGTCGCAAAAAGAGGCTTAGCTTTGCCAAACACTATCTTCTATTATAACGCGGCTCGATTATCCCACTTGATGAGCTGGAGTATTGCAGATAACACTTCATGCTTGCCGAAGTTGAGAGCTCATTTCTACCAATAGGATTTAAACTAACTGACCTGCCATGGATACCCACACACTATAGGTAGGACCTTGGGATTAATCACCCTATAATACTTGATATCCTGCAGTTCTGGGATCAGATCACACATACGCACGAGATCTCCCCTCATCCCTCCCCCTCTCAGACGGTAGCAAGCTCTATATTGCCTCCCTGACTCACACATTCTCACTTGGCAAAGAACTAAAGCCCTTTTTATATATATATATATATATATATATATATATTACTTCTATTAACATAAGAAATGGTATCACACTCCAGATTATGCCTTCAATTTCAGTTACCCCCTAACCTTAGATTTGAAGCTTTTTGCTTTTGCTCCCTTCTGAGATCTTGGGGATAGCCTAAAAACAACCTCAGAGACCCTATGGCCTGGGAGCGACGATGGACCCAAGCCCAGATGTTTAGAGATGCTCTCTCTTATCATTACATCTTACTCCTAGAACCCCACAGCCATCACAAAATCCCCCAATACCTTGCCTGGGAGAGAGACTTAAAATATGCCGCTGGTGCTGACTCTTGGTACCGGGAGATACTATTAACCAAAAAACACTTACATTGTGCTACCCTATGGAAACTTTGTTAAAATATTCTGGTTAGATGGCACCTAGTTCCTTCTATCTTACACAAGATCTTTAGTAACCACCCACCCTTGTGTTGGGGAGAATGTGGTCAGATAGGTACCCCCTCCCACATATGGTGGTATTGCCCTAAGATTAGAGCTCTTTGGACACAACTCTTCGCTATCCTTAACCAAATTCATGTTACAATTCCCTTTAGTCCACAAGTATGTCTACTCCATTTAGACTTTACGAAACTAACACCAGCACATAAAACCCTTACCATTTACCTCCTGATGTCCGTTAAGTTAGCAATAGCCAGAGTTTGGAAGAGCAAAACTCCTCCATCCCTCCCACAAGTCATCTCCACGATAAAATATATAACAAAAATGAAATCTCACCCCCACTCAGTGCTTGATAAAATGGATTTCCACATAGAAACATGGCTCCCATGCTCAGAGAGTTTCCCTGACTAAGTCACCTAGACAGGAGACTTACATGTTTTAACTTACATGTTCTAACCCACAAATTGTTTTTTTTCCCTTTTTTAATTTATTTATTGGGGTTACAAGTATCAAGCAGACATTGCATGCAAACATTTACATTATAGACTCATTTAATTTGCGCTGGTTTTTGCAATATCCTTATATGACTTTTTTAGAGTCCTTGAAAAAGATTGTAGCCATGTAACAACTGTAAAGTGATTTATTTATAATTTATTTATTTATTTTTCTACCTCCCCCCAGCCCTACACTACAAGACACTGGCCCATTTCTCTCTACTTACCAACCATCCCTAATGCTCCAGATCTGATTACCCTACGGGAATAGTATACTATAAGGTATAAAATAAGATAAAGAGGAATAATTCATCAACTTCGAGCATCACCTTGCCAGTACATTCCCTCTACATATAGTTTTGCTAGTCTATTCATAGATTTGATTGACCGTAACTCATTTATGCAATACCTCTTTTATATCTATACAATGTTTGTTTAACTTTTGCTCTTGGTTCGAAATATGCTGTTTTTGTACATATAACAGTTTTCCGTGTGTGGATATATTCTGATTTTGTTCCTGTACCTAGCTAACTTCCTCAATAATAGAAGTTTAAATTTAAAAAAAAAAAAAAATAATTAAATATTAGAGGGTATTTTATATGAGTTCCTTCCCATATTGCTCAGAATAATTGTACTATATGTATGCATTGTATTATATATTTGTTTAGTTTAAAGTGTTAAAACGATTTTTCAATCTGCATAACTATATGTTGTTGAGGTGATGTAATATCATGGTTTTCCAGCTGGTGGTAGTAGTGTCATAGAAAGGTGATTTTGCACCTGTGAACATACTCAACTGCATGGTATAAAGGAGACTGTGAAACACAGGTTTGTTGTTCACATGATTAAGGGCCGAGTCCCAAAACGTTGTGTATTTTTTTCTTGTCCTGAATAAAAGGTTTAAAGATTACCCATTGCTGATGCTGCTTTGACTGTTTTGATTCCTGGGGAAGTGTCTACTCCCTGGCAGCTAGCACAGCATTGCGGGATGTGCTGAACTTCTATTCTGCTTTTTTGACGTAGGTGTATGCAGTCGGTAGGAGGTAGCGAGGCGGTGCAGAAGGAATATAGGTTACATGTGACATAGTTTCAGGAGTAGTTAACAGGGTGTGCTAGTGGGAGTGGCCTGCATTTTGATTTAGGCACATTGACACAAGATAGATATTTTTAAATCAGCAAAGTGCATGTAGTGAGGAGGGTAGCAGCAATGTTTGTCTCTCCAGCTGTCAGCTGTTGAGACTACATCGCCCGACGTAGTTAGAGTAGGTGTAATAAAACGTAGGTCCCACAAGCAATATTTGGAGTGTGCCTACACAGAAATTATTTTTAGTTTCAGTGAGCACATAGAGGCCTATTTATCAGAGCTCTGTCGGACCTGATCCAACAGTGCGGATCAGGTCCAACAGACCCCGCTGAAAGCGGAAAGCAATACGCTCTTCGTATTCAGCATTGCACCAGCAGCTCTGTAAATTCGTGGCCAATCAGCCGCCAGGGGGGTGTCAATCAACCCGATCGTACTCGATCGGGTTGAATTTTGGCGGTCTGTCCGCCTGCTCAGAGCAGGCGGACAGAATTATGGAGCAGTGGTCTTTAGACCGCCGCCTCATAACTGTTGTTTCTGGCGAGCCTGCAGGCTCGCCAGAAACACGAGCCCTCAAGCTCCATTCGGAGCTTGATAAAAGGGCCTCAATGTCTGAGCTGTGTAGGCCCACTTTAATTAGTGCCCCCCCACAGCAAAATGCTGATGTCATCAGCCAATAAAAATGCATATATGTATATTCTGTGAATTCTTGCACATGCTCAGTAGGTGACTCACAAAGTGTAAATATAAAAAGACTGTGCGCATTTTGTTAATGGAAGTGAATTGGAAAGTTGTTTAAAATTGCTGCTCTATCTGAATCATGAAAGTTTAATTTTTGACTTGAGTGTCCCTTTAAGCAATAGATTGTGGTCGAACCCATAGTTATGCATTGGCGCAAACACTGCTGCCATACAGTTCTCATGTCATGTGTACACTACTTAAAGAGACAGTAAACAGCTTGTAATTACAAGACATTTATGTTGTGTTGCTATAGAATAACATAGCCAAGTTTTAATGTTTTTAAAACAAATGAACATCCCTTTTACTGCAATTGAGTTTAAATAGCCAAACTCCCCCCCATCATTTGCCTTATTTGGAAGAGCCAGTATGTGCTTTAGTCCACAGACAATAAAGCTAGTCACTGTCATAAAGTTAATATAAAGTGCATTGTTCCGTCAGATGCACGTTACCTTGCAAGTCCTAGGACTAGCATCCTGATTGGCTGCTTAAAGCCCCTTTACAATGGGATGTGGCTAGTGAGGAAATTGTAACCATGGGCATTTCATAAATTTCACTAGTTGTCTAGGTTTTGTACATGTTATACTTCATGATGCCACCCAAGACAAACAGGATAATGTTAGAGACCTTCCAGGAGTCATTTGATGATCATCAAACTACTTTAAAACTAATTTGCACATAATCGGGCATCATCAGGCTTGTGAATCATTAGCTAAGGTAAAAAAATCTGGGTGATGGCTTCAGAATGATTATCTTACTGATTACTTCATAAGCATGAACAGCCAGAGGATGTCTCTAAAGTCATCTCATTTAAATATATCAGCCTGGGCATTCTTCAAGATGGTCTCTGATGGCTAGTCTGGAGTCATCGATTACTTCAGAATGACTCCAGGAAGAACATCCTTTTTGACTAGGGCATTCAGAAAAGCTGGTTTAGAGCGAAGACTCTAAGAATTGTGAAGATATTATTGCCTTAAATTGTATCTGCTTTGGCCATTTTGAGACCTTTCTTTTCTTCTTTTTTTTCCTTTAAATTGCAAGAATAATCATAATAATATGGTACATGGTGTGTATTCTTTGGCTCATAAGGACAAGTGCCACAGATGGAACGTGATAACCATCCCAAACATTAAAACAAAAATAGAACTTAACAAAAAAATAACAAACAATTTCAATATATTGGGTCATATCCATGAACATTGCTCATGAGTGAGACCACTCCCCAAATCAATAGGACCAGAACAGACCACTCTTACATGTAAAGATATAAATATGACCCCATACCAAGCTGTCTTCCTCTCAGTTATGTCCAGAAAGGTGGACAATATTAGGGGGGAAGCCTGTCCAGTACTTACAAATGAGATAACTACAAGCAGTATAGTAAAAATGGGTTGAAGAAAATAATCAAGACAGACGTGAATATGATGGAATATATACGTTTATTTAAGAAAGACAGGACTTTCAGGCAAAATCACACTGGGCATCATCCATTGTGTGGGAAAAATTCCTCCTGCACTTTAATGGGATATGCGTGTGGAGAAATTGAGTCTCTTCCAACAGTGCTCTCCAGTTGTTCACAGATTCAGCTGGCTCTCATGGGTACAGCGCTTTCCTGAATGGTCAATGGAGTGCCGGCTCATGGCCTCAGGCATGGATTGACCGAGGGCTAGTGAGAAATTTCTGTCTGTTAGAGCTGTTTCCTATTGTGGTGGCCCTCGAGATCTGGGACACACAGCTCCGGGATTGAGTAGTCTTTTGGACCGACAACATGAGCATGGTGTTCACAATCAACAAGCTCACGCCGGGGTCCCCGGTGGTGGTAAGGTACCTGAGACTGTTGGTTCTGAGGTGTCTGCACCTGAACATTGATTTCTGTGCTCTGCACATCCCAAGGGTTCATAATAGGATTGCAGACGCACTTTCCTGCTTTCAGTGGGAAGCCTTTTATGCGTTAGTGCCGGGGGCGAGTATTGATGGTGTTCCTTGCCCCAATTATTTATGGCAGGTGGCGTTGGATGGGGAGCCTTGATACTGATGATCAGAACCTTCACTGGCTGCTTCTACCTGGAACACGTATGTCAGGCATTGGACCAAACGGGTCGCTTGCTGTGATTCCCATGGGCGAATCTCCTGTGCTGGCGAGCAGTGGGGTCTCCTAGACTGGCTCACCGAGCTCCAAGGTAAAGGTGTGTCTAAGGGAGCGGTCAGCTCATGACTGGCCACAGTGTCCTTCTTCTGTAAGTTGTATGGCCTTGCTGATTCCTCCAGAACCTTTTTGGTAGACAGGTGATGAGGGGATGGGGGTGCATGTTTCCCCGGATGCCTGACGTCAGGGAAGCAGTTACAGTTGATCAGCTGGCGGGCCATTGTCAGGTCTTGCTGGCTGTGTGTTCTTTGGCTTTTGAAGTCACACTATTTGCAGCAGCCTTTGGGCTTGTTTTTCACGGGGCACTTAGGTTGGGAGAACTTGTCCCCCTTTCTAATAATAAACAAGGGGGCCTTCTCGCTACCCACATGTGGGCTAGCGATGAAACCATACTTGTTTTCCTACCCAGATCCAAGACCAATCAGGAGGGCAGAGGAGCATGGATTTTTTTCCCCGCAGCCTGTTGCTCAGTCAGGTTATTTGGGGCCTACATTGATGTGTATCTGGCGGGCCCCTTGGGATTCCTGGTTCACGCAGATGGATCTCCATTGACCAGACTGGGCGGCGACCCGGGTGGGGCTTGACACTAGGGTCATTGCCCCTCACAAATTCAGGGTTGGAGTGGCTACCACTGCCACAGGGTTAGGATGGTCGGCTGACTGCATATGATCTCTGGGGCATGGGAGATCGCAGAGGTACCTGTTGTATGTTAGGCCATTGCTTGTGTAATTGTTATGCTTTGCCTAGCGCTGTTGTATTATTTATTCTTGTTTTTTTTCAGGACCGGCAGCAGGTCCGCTGTGAGTGTGGATCACGAGACATTACTACATCCATTGGGCAGAGTTGAGGGCAATAGCCAGACCGGAGGGACGCCAGCTGGGATTTCCATCACCTAGGGCCACGGTCAGTTGATTGGGGTGCAGGGGTTTGCAATTGGTGGGTCTTCCTGAGTTACTGCAGGGAGCTTTCCAGTGGTGGAAGAAGCCTCACGTACTTATCATTTACGTCGGGGCGAAAGATATGGGGCTCCTACCATGCAAGCAGCTCAGTGCAGTGATCCAGTCAGACCTGTGGACTTTTCGTGCATGGGTCCCCAAAGTCAAGATAGGGTGGTCGAACATCATCCCTAGGATAGAGTGGCACCATATGCAATCCCATTGGGCGGCTTTACAGGTCTGCAAGAAACTAAATAGGGATGTTAGGATTTTCCTGTCCTTGATAGGGAGTTTTTTTGTGGAGTATGGGAACATCACAACGGCTGAGAGAAGTCTCTACAGGAGGGATGGTGTGCACCTCACTGAGATGGGCCCTGTTCCTATGTAATTTGAGGCGGGCTATTCTATTACACTTATGAGGGTGGCAGCAAGAGCTGTGCCTGTTGAGCTATCTCTTGTGGTGGCTGGCCCACGCCCCGGCCATCAGGAAGTAGAGTGACGTCCTCAGGTGCGCGCCTTGAGGTCCCTCCCTCATTTGAGTTGCCAGGAACTCCCTAAAGCCATTTGCTTGCAGCTGAGCTCCGCTTGTTGTCGGCATTAACAGGTGCGGTCCATCTTCCTAACATCGGTTGCTTACACTCCTAGTAAGATTGCCGCCACCTGGTGTAAGTTTGTTTGGTTGCATCCAGCCAGTTCTCCATATTCTTCAATAAATGTGACCTACAGGTCTTTTCCCACAAGTTGGTGTCCTGTATTTATTTGTTATTGGTTATGTTTCAGTCAAATCTATGACTGATATGTTTCAGCAAGACACAGGAGGATATGTCATTTAATTCCTTAAGGCAGTGTAGGGCAAATAGCCTGAAATGAAAATAAGGATTAAGGCCATTAGGAGTGTGTAAGTTGTGTAGTAGCAACTATGTTGCATTTGTGTGAGTGTGGATTTGACTTACATATAAGAAGCTAGACCCAATTCCAGCTTGTCTTCACAGCTTCACTCCCTCCCTCCCTCGGTTTTTGGTAAGGCGGCAATCTTTAGGTTGAGCATCACTATGGTGTTCAGCAGGGGTCTGAGGCTTGATGAGAGCTACGCAGCCCATTTCTCTAAGTCCAAAGACGGTAGTTTTTAATTCCCAGGTAGTGGCATGCGTGAGCACCTAGTCACCCCTGGTCCTACTGGTGTGGAGAACCACACCCTGGTTTGGAAGTTGGCCCGCACCCTGGTCTGCCCTCAGGAGGTAGAGTGACGGCTGTGCAGGGGGAGGGTTAAGTCCCCAGGTGCGCGCCTTGAAGTCCCTCCCCCATTTGAGCTGCCGGGAACTCCCTAAGTCCATCTGCATGCAGCTGAGCTCTGCTTGTTGTCGGCATTAACGGGTGCGGTCCATCTTCCTAACAGGGGTTGCTTACACTCCTAGTTAGATTGCTGCCACCTGGTGTAAGTTTGTTTGGTTGCTTCCAGCCGGTTCTCCATGTTCTTCAATAAACGTGACCGTCTTTTCCCACACTATGGTATTCTGTATTTATTTAAGTTATTTGTTATTGGTTATGTTTCAGTCAGTTATATGACTGTTATGTTAATGTTTCAGCAAGACACAGGAGGATAGGGCATTGAATTCCTTAAGGCTGAGAGTAGACACGGGCTGGACCATTCTTCGGTATAGAGTCTACAAGGGAGAGTACAATACACATTCACAAGACATCCATGGTTGGTGGGACGTTAGTTTGGAATCTTGTTGTGAAATGTAGATCCCCAAAACACAAATATTTCAACCTACGATCTGTTTTAACAATCAGTGGGTTAAATGGTACCACACTGGTTTGTCTGGTGTATTTGTTATATATACGTAGTTAGAAATCATATCTCGCTGCTCCTCTGCTGCCAGTTTTGTGATGAGGTTACAACTTTTGACAATTTAAGATAACACTCATTCCTGTACCAGGGATGGCCATCATCTTAGACCAAGAGCAGAGCTTTAGGTGTGATGTATGTCAAGTGGTCAGGTAGTAAAGAGACAGCTGCAATGTCATTAGCCAACTAGATCCATCCCTTTCAAGTTAGATTAATTCAATTAACACAATCATTCAGATCAGCAATCATATTATTCTCAAGTGTCAATACTGGATTAACCACGTAGCCACTGGTCTAAATAAACAACATGATATCTGGGCCATAAGTTAGAGTGTGTTGGTAAGTTGATACTGGAAGGACTAGGACAGTGTAGAGAGGATACTGTATGATGGTAGCCATACTAGTCATTCTTTAGATTTAATTAGGAATGAGAAGGCATGGAAATATCCTTCAAAATCGGAGAGAGAAGACATTGATACTTGTTGTAGGATCTTCTTTGATACTTCCACATTGTTTCTAAACTACATTAAAATAATGAGGCATGAGGTTTACCCCAATTGATACTACTTGTAAAAGGATTTTAGGTGTAGTTGTCATCCAATTACAGGGCCTTGAATTACTCCTTTTAGACTTATTCTTACTTGTGGCTTTGTTTACATTTATATACCACCATACCCTGCTGCCCCTCTGCTGCCCTGAGTTCAAGTTGCCACCTGCCCATGTGTGCTGCTGTGTTTATTTATATATACACCACCATGTCCTGCTGCTCCTTTGCTGCCTTGAAAACATTCACAATATAACTGTCAATAATTGGCCACAGCAGAGAATTAACCTAAGATACAACATGGCAGCTCCCATTGTTTTATAGACACTAAAACTTTATCATTTTGTTAATATTTAAATAGCTAATGAAACTTTAAAAACTACATCTACATGTTATTCCCAGACTATTCTTTCCTTGGAATTTATCTATCAATCTAGCATTTATTTAGGGCCAGATTACAAGTGGAGCTCTAAATATCTCTATCATAAAAGCGATATTTGTGCTCCACTTTGTAATACCAGCACACGATATTGTGTGCTGGTATAACAAGTTGTCAGCAATGTTCGCATTGCTGGGAAGCATTGCGTTCACAAAAGAGCGCTTCCATAGGCTCCTATGGGAGCCTCGTTCTGATGCTGTCAGAGACGGCATCAAAACTTCAGCACAAGGGGGTAAGTAGTGCAGTGATGGCAGCATGGTTAAATATATATTAATATGATTATATACATATATATTATGTGTTAATATAAGTATTTACTTGTACACTTGTAATGGCTGATTAATTATCGTGGGCACCACTTGTAATCGAGCCCTTAGTGTTTAATGTCCCTTTAACAATGGAGACCAGTTAGTGATGCTCATGTTGCAAGAATTTGAATGAAAAACAAAAGCAATGCAAAGGGCGCAATTTCTATGCATAACCACAAGATGGCAACAGTGTATTGTAATAGATTCATCACAGGCCGGAGAGTGATTATAAACCTAATAATATAGATTGTTTCATCATCAAACTAAGTTTAATGAACAAAAACATTTTCTAAACATCACCTAATAAAATAATCACACAACAGACTGCATCATCATAAAACTAAGTTTTATGAACAAAAACGTTTTTTTACTTGCATTTTTCTGCAATCAGTTCTCTGCATTGTTAGCATGTTAGATAATATTGGGTCTGCACATATTCTATGCATTTCAATCAGGGCCGTCTTTAATATTGATTGGACCCTGGGCAAAAATTTTCTTGCCCCCCCCCCCCCCCCCACCCCACCCCATGCAATTTTGCTCTCCACGCCAACATCCCAAAAAACAACTAAATCCATTTTTTTTATTATTATTAGCCCAGCGGTGGATCATCCACTGCTGGGCTAATCATTTTAAAAAAAAAAATGCAATATGTGAAACTGGACCTAAGCAGTACTAATAAATAAATAAATATATAAATTCCTCCACTGTGGATTCATTTAATATTCTTTTGAATGTGATTCTGGTGTGAGGTTAGCTGGTTAAAGAGATTTAGGGCAGCCAACAGGAGCAAAGCAAGGTAAAGGAGGAAGCATGGAGGTGCAGACAAATATAAGTTTACTGACTGGAACAGCAGAACTACTATGGGAAGCTGTAAAATCTGAGACAGAGAGAAAATAAAAACTATAAAAATAAACTTTACATTAATGTGTGAAGTATCAGCATGACTCTATACATCAGCCACACCAGCACATGTCGCTTCTTTGCTAGGAACAAGTTCCCTCTCACCCTGAACTAGACAATGCTGCATGGGGAGGGGCGTGTGTGCACTCACTTATTCTTCCCACTGACACCTTTCTACAAAGCACTATTATTGATTATTTTCTTCAACCCATTTTTACTATACTGCTTGTAGTTATCTCATTTGTAAGTACTGGACAGGCTTCCCCCCTAATATTGTCCACCTTTCTGGACATAACTGAGAGGAAGACAGCTTGGTATGGGGTCATATTTATATCTTTACATGTAAGAGTGGTCTGTTCTGGTCCTATTGATTTGGGGAGTGGTCTCACTCATGAGCAATGTTCATGGATATGACCCAATATATTGAAATTGTTTGTTATTTTTTTGTTAAGTTCTATTTTTGTTTTAATGTTTGGGATGGTTATCACGTTCCATCTGTGGCACTTGTCCTTATGAGCCAAAGAATACACACCATGTACCATATTATTATGATTATTCTTGCAATTTAAAGGAAAAAAAAGAAGAAAAGAAAGGTCTCAAGTTGCCAGGAACTCCCTAAAGCCATTTGCTTGCAGCTGAGCTCCGCTTGTTGTCGGCATTAACAGGTGCGGTCCATCTTCCTAACATCGGTTGCTTACACTCCTAGTAAGATTGCCGCCACCTGGTGTAAGTTTGTTTGGTTGCATCCAGCCAGTTCTCCATATTCTTCAATAAATGTGACCTACAGGTCTTTTCCCACAAGTTGGTGTCCTGTATTTATTTGTTATTGGTTATGTTTCAGTCAAATCTATGACTGATATGTTTCAGCAAGACACAGGAGGATATGTCATTTAATTCCTTAAGGCAGTGTAGGGCAAATAGCCTGAAATGAAAATAAGGATTAAGGCCATTAGGAGTGTGTAAGTTGTGTAGTAGCAACTATGTTGCATTTGTGTGAGTGTGGATTTGACTTACATATAAGAAGCTAGACCCAATTCCAGCTTGTCTTCACAGCTTCACTCCCTCCCTCCCTCGGTTTTTGGTAAGGCGGCAATCTTTAGGTTGAGCATCACTATGGTGTTCAGCAGGGGTCTGAGGCTTGATGAGAGCTACGCAGCCCATTTCTCTAAGTCCAAAGACGGTAGTTTTTAATTCCCAGGTAGTGGCATGCGTGAGCACCTAGTCACCCCTGGTCCTACTGGTGTGGAGAACCACACCCTGGTTTGGAAGTTGGCCCGCACCCTGGTCTGCCCTCAGGAGGTAGAGTGACGGCTGTGCAGGGGGAGGGTTAAGTCCCCAGGTGCGCGCCTTGAAGTCCCTCCCCCATTTGAGCTGCCGGGAACTCCCTAAGTCCATCTGCATGCAGCTGAGCTCTGCTTGTTGTCGGCATTAACGGGTGCGGTCCATCTTCCTAATAGGGGTTGCTTACACTCCTAGTTAGATTGCTGCCACCTGGTGTAAGTTTGTTTGGTTGCTTCCAGCCGGTTCTCCATGTTCTTCAATAAACGTGACCGTCTTTTCCCACACTATGGTATTCTGTATTTATTTAAGTTATTTGTTATTGGTTATGTTTCAGTCAGTTATATGACTGTTATGTTAATGTTTCAGCAAGACACAGGAGGATAGGGCATTGAATTCCTTAAGGCTGAGAGTAGACACGGGCTGGACCATTCTTCGGTATAGAGTCTACAAGGGAGAGTACAATACACATTCACAAGACATCCATGGTTGGTGGGACGTTAGTTTGGAATCTTGTTGTGAAATGTAGATCCCCAAAACACAAATATTTCAACCTACGATCTGTTTTAACAATCAGTGGGTTAAATGGTACCACACTGGTTTGTCTGGTGTATTTGTTATATATACGTAGTTAGAAATCATATCTCGCTGCTCCTCTGCTGCCAGTTTTGTGATGAGGTTACAACTTTTGACAATTTAAGATAACACTCATTCCTGTACCAGGGATGGCCATCATCTTAGACCAAGAGCAGAGCTTTAGGTGTGATGTATGTCAAGTGGTCAGGTAGTAAAGAGACAGCTGCAATGTCATTAGCCAACTAGATCCATCCCTTTCAAGTTAGATTAATTCAATTAACACAATCATTCAGATCAGCAATCATATTATTCTCAAGTGTCAATACTGGATTAACCACGTAGCCACTGGTCTAAATAAACAACATGATATCTGGGCCATAAGTTAGAGTGTGTTGGTAAGTTGATACTGGAAGGACTAGGACAGTGTAGAGAGGATACTGTATGATGGTAGCCATACTAGTCATTCTTTAGATTTAATTAGGAATGAGAAGGCATGGAAATATCCTTCAAAATCGGAGAGAGAAGACATCGATACTTGTTGTAGGATCTTCTTTGATACTTCCACATTGTTTCTAAACTACATTAAAATAATGAGGCATGAGGTTTACCCCAATTGATACTACTTGTAAAAGGATTTTAGGTGTAGTTGTCATCCAATTACAGGGCCTTGAATTACTCCTTTTAGACTTATTCTTACTTGTGGCTTTGTTTACATTTATATACCACCATACCCTGCTGCCCCTCTGCTGCCCTGAGTTCAAGTTGCCACCTGCCCATGTGTGCTGCTGTGTTTATTTATATATACACCACCATGTCCTGCTGCTCCTTTGCTGCCTTGAAAACATTCACAATATAACTGTCAATAATTGGCCACAGCAGAGAATTAACCTAAGATACAACATGGCAGCTCCCATTGTTTTATAGACACTAAAACTTTATCATTTTGTTAATATTTAAATAGCTAATGAAACTTTAAAAACTACATCTACATGTTATTCCCAGACTATTCTTTCCTTGGAATTTATCTATCAATCTAGCATTTATTTAGGGCCAGATTACAAGTGGAGCTCTAAATATCTCTATCATAAAAGCGATATTTGTGCTCCACTTTGTAATACCAGCACACGATATTGTGTGCTGGTATAACAAGTTGTCAGCAATGTTCGCATTGCTGGGAAGCATTGCGTTCACAAAAGAGCGCTTCCATAGGCTCCTATGGGAACCTCGTTCTGATGCTGTCAGAGACGGCATCAAAACTTCAGCACAAGGGGGTAAGTAGTGCAGTGATGGCAGCATGTTTAAATATATATTAATATGATTATATACATATATATTATGTGTTAATATAAGTATTTACTTGTACACTTGTAATGGCTGATTAATTATCGTGGGCACAACTTGTAATCGAGCCCTTAGTGTTTAATGTCCCTTTAACAATGGAGACCAGTTAGTGATGCTCATGTTGCAAGAATTTGAATGAAAAACAAAAGCAATGCAAAGGGCGCAATTTCTATGCATAACCACAAGATGGCAACAGTGTATTGTAATAGATTCATCACAGGCCGGAGAGTGATATAATTGCGTAAATGTCTAGCATTACTTTACACGCTGGGCTTTCTAAAGGGTGGGGATGAAATGTTGGTAATGTATATATTCAATAATAATTGATACATTATGAGAATTGCAAAGAAGTACAGGTAGCCCTCAGTTTACGCCGGGGTTAGGTTCCAGGAGGAATGGTTGTAAATTGAAACCGTTGTAAATTGAAACCCAGTTTATAATGTAAGTCAATGGGAAGTGAGGGAGTTAGGTTCCAGACCCCTCTCAAAATTGTCATAAGTAACACCTAATACATTATTTTTAAAGCTTTGAAATGAAGACTTTAAATCCTAAACAGCATTATAAACCTAATAATATAGATTGTTTCATCATCAAACTAAGTTTAATGAACAAAAACATTTTCTAAACATCACCTAATAAAATAATCACACAACAGACTGCATCATCATAAAACTAAGTTTTATGAACAAAAACGTTTTTTTACTTGCATTTTTCTGCAATCAGTTCTCTGCATTGTTAGCATGTTAGATAATATTGGGTCTGCACATATTCTATGCATTTCAATCAGGGCCGTCTTTAATATTGATTGGACCCTGGGCAAAAATGTTCTTGCCCCCACCCCATGCAATTTTGCTCTCCACGCCAACATCCCAAAAAACAACTAAATCAATTTTTTTTATTATTATTAGCCCAGCGGTGGATCATCCACTCCTGGGCTAATCATTTAAAAAAAAAAAATGCAATATGTGAAACTGGACCTAAGCAGTACTAATAAATAAATAAATATATAAATTCCTCCACTGTGGATTCATTTAATATTCTTTTGAATGTGATTCTGGTGTGAGGTTAGCTGGTTAAAGAGATTTAGGGCAGCCAACAGGAGCAAAGCAAGGTAAAGGAGGAAGCATGGAGGTGCAGACAAATATAAGTTTACTGACTGGAACAGCAGAACTACTATGGGAAGCTGTAAAATCTGAGACAGAGAGAAAATAAAAACTATAAAAATAAACCTTACATTAATGTGTGAAGTATCAGCATGACGCTATACATCAGCCACACCAGCACATGTCGCTTCTTTGCTAGGAACAAGTTCCCTCTCACCCTGAACTAGACAATGCTGCATGGGGAGGGGCGTGTGTGCACTAACTTATTCTTCCCACTGACACCTTTCTACAAAGCACTATTCCCCTAACAAACTTCAGTTAGTTGATCTTAGGGCCACAGCAGAAAGAGCAGGGCTAAGGGGACCAGTAGACTGGATGTTGTCTGTCCAAGGCTGCATGGATACAGTGTGAGATGAGTCACACAGCCTCAAGACTGAAGAGAGCAGTGTATGCAGCTGCACAGATGCTCAAATCCTCATGTGCCTGCCGCTCCAGCTTTCTGCTGCATGCGCCCACAGTCAGCCCTACCCAGAAACAATCCCCACCACCAGAGCAGTTACCTGGTAACAGTGGTAACCCCAGTAGGACCTTTTCTGATGCAGTGGGAAATGGCTGGATGCTGAGTAAGGGCTTTGCATTCAGTGCTGCACAGTGCACATCTAAAACAGCACATGGCACTAGCTTGGCATGTCACATGACACCGGCACGGTCTGGCACAGTTATATATAAGCAGAGTACTTTTGACTGTGACAGTATTAGGACTGAATGTGTGTGTTCCCCATGTCACATCAGCAGTCTGGTATGAACCATAAAAAAAAAAAAAAAAAAAAAAAAAATTTTTTTTTTTTTAAGGACTCTTGGGCCCCTCAACAGAGACTGGGCCCAGGGCAGCTGCCCCTTTTGCCCTGTGTTAAAGACGGTCCTGATTTCAATCTGCAGTGAGTAAGCAGTTAACCTCACCTCAAGCTGCTGGACAGGAAGATAATAGGGAAGTGCCTGCTAAATTTTGCTCGATAGATCTTGTCTGATCTGGGTACACAAATCCATTTAAGGCTGTTCAGTTGCATAACTTTGCTGCAAAACAAGCGGACAGCTCCACCTACTGGCGATTTTAATTAGTGCATTGCTTTCCAAAAGCTTTTCAATAGCAGTCACATGATTGAAAAAAAAGGTTGTTATTCTGAAACGGCGCAAATTGAACCGGCATAAACCGAGGGCCACCTGTACCTGTGTTTTCATCTACTGTGGATATCATAATTTGAAGAAAGTTTGGAGTGCATTATCAGAATGGAATATTATATATAGATGGATAAGGATAGATAGATTAGATAGTTAGGTCCGTAACTAATTGGAAACTGATACAAGTTTTGTTATTTAAGCTGTTTACCAAAATAAATTAACGTACAGTTAAATAATAAATATGGGCTTAAAGTGCAGTCTCACAGCTTTAATTTTAGGGTATTCACATCCAAACCGGAGGAAGGGTTTAGGAATTACAGCTCTTTTTCTCAAATTACCAAAAGTAATTGGACTATTGACTCAAAAATTCATCAGTTAAGCAAGGAAAAGATCTGGAGCTGTTTCCAGGTGTGGCATTCACATTTGGAAGCTGTTGCTGTGAACCTACAACATGCGTTCAAAGGAGCTTTAAATGCAAGTGAAACAGGCCATCCTTAGGTTGCAAAAAAAAAAAAAAAAAGAAATCCATCAGAGAGATAAAAGAAAGGTGTTCCTAGAGGAGGAAATAAACAAACAGAGGCGCCTCCTAGCACAAGATCACCAGGGAAGTCTCGGCCTGCTAACAGAGCAGACCGAGACTTCTGAGCCACTAGGCTGACTCGCCTCCCGCGTTGTCGGTTTGCACTTCCAGACGTCACTGGTAGACCTATTTCACACCGGGATATTCTCAAGTTTCCAGCGGCCTCCAATGTCAAAAGAGGTGCGGCCTATTCAGTGAATGATGCACCGGATAGTAGCCGTAGTATGATAAAATATTTTAATTACAAAATATAGTTAAAAGCACAGCAACGCGTTTCTCGGCAGACAACGCCGTTTCATGAGGCTGTAAGAATACAAACTACCGCTCCTAATTTAAAAGGCTAATGCACCAATCAGACAAGTGGGTGTGTATGATAGCACACCCCTTTGGATCAACAAATGTTTCGAACAGCTGATTGGCCAAACAAAGTAGAAATTTACTATTACTAAATGTGATACAATGTAATACAAATTGAACAAAAATTGATAATGTACAGTCAACTAGTGATAAAACAGTAATGGTGCATAAAACAGAATATACACCCAAGCAGCGACACTGACAATCAACCTAGCAGATATGCAGTACACTAATAAGATATAAGAATATATAAAAACAGGTACATTCCTTATGCCGGTTAAACCCCCGGCAATGAGAATATCAGTCATTGGTAACTAGTCTATAGTACACATGATACATACTATTAGTTGTGAGTGAATTACCTATAAAAAACATAATGTGATACTAAACGATTAGTATAAATATCCTAATTTATTAATCCTAATATGAAGTGACCACTGTATGAGGTGCTAGGTCATAGAGCAACCCCTATTTAAGGGTGGTACTATAATAAATACTAGTGTATGTGCTATGTGACAGTGTTAAATTAAAATATTTCTAAAAGGGACAGTGATGAGACCAGTATAATATTAAATTATACAAAAATGCACAGATATGTGTGTGGCACCTATACTAGGTTTAAGGTACCAATCAAAAAGCTGCTAAATCCATATTAGGTTTAAGGCCATTTCCTTTTGGCACAATCTAACGAGTCTATTGTATATGTGATGGAAGGATATGTTCAATGGGGAAATGGACAAATATTTCAAATCCCCATGATGGGCAATATTGCAATGTCTCTATACACTATGATATTTAGAATTATTAGGATTATTCCACACGTGCGCCCTATGAACTTCATCAAAAATTTGCATCACGACAATAAGAAGATGACGTACAAAGAAGCACATTATACAATTAGTGTTTGGAAATGTGGACTTGGGATCAGACTCATCAGGAAATGTTGTCTTTCCTTGTGTAATATATTTACACATTTTACAGTTTTTTTATCCACACCTAAAAGCACCCCTTTTTAATAATCTGTGACTAGCACCGTTCTTTTTAGTCTGTAAACAACTAGTACTCTAGTGGCAGATAGCGTCACTGCAGTACTTATAAGAGGCGCCTAGGAGCGAATAAAATACACTTACAAAATAGGTATAAGGATAATAAGCTAATGAGACAGAATTTGTAATAAAATATCAAAAAATAAAAGTATAAGGGTTTACAGACTAATAGTCCAATAGATGGAGGGTGATGATAGGACAGTCCTTTGTTGCAGTGACGGATAGTCCCAGATGATATATATCCAAAATGACAGGCCGCTCCTCTAGGGTGTCGTGCCGCGACACAAGTCAAGGGAATCTAGATAAATCAGAATAGAGGACGCCACATAGTGCAGATCAAAAAGTTACTTTAAACAGGTACAGAAATAGCAGAAGAATCCTACTCACAAAGTGTGGAGCACAGATGTGCAAAACCAGCAATCCGGAACCACCCGTCGTCCGGTAGACCAATAGATGATGTCACAAAGGGGATCCTCGTCTCGCTAGGGAGAGTCCAGGGATACCACGGAAAGTCCAGGGATACCGCGGAAGGGAGTCTGTACACCAAAGGTCAATCACACAGGTCCGGGGGCCTGGATGAAGAGTCCACAGCTCCAAATTTGTAGAAAAATCCCAGAATGTGGAAAAAAAATAGGTCGGCAGCAAATGGAGGGTTAAAGGAACTTTAAAAAGTTTATTAAAATAATAAAAACAACAGCAACGCATTTCTCAGTGTAACACACTGTTTCATCAGGCTATACAAAAAACACACTCTCAGCTGCCATATTTAAACCATAACAGACCAATCAGATTGCAGGAAAAATTGCACACCCCTGGTGGATAGTACCAAAATACACATAGGAGGGGTGAAAGGTTGACATAAGTACATAATAATATATTAGTACAGAACACAAATTATATAAACAATTCATAAACATTATACTTTTTCCAAAGACAACAGATCCCTAATTTGTGCATGAAAATAAGGGGTTAGAAATTACAATTCAATGTTAAAACCAGATTAAATAAACCTGAAACGTGCTAATAATGGTACATTCCATTCATCAGTGGAAATGTAACAAACATTTATAATGAGAGCATATAAACCCTACTTAATTAAAATTGATTTAATTGTCAATAGTATTAATGTTTAGGATGTTGACTCCTAATCTGGTAATGACAATGAGGAAAAAAGGAAAAAACGATTATGTTAAAGGGTTTGTTCTGATTCATTTTAATGTGGACGTCCTGCTATGATGTCAGGTGGATGGGGGGCGTGTATAAACACGCAAAGTGTATAATATAACAGATATATAAAAAGATTAAGCAACCAGCGAACCAGCATATATCATTAAAGCAGATGGTTAAACTTAAACATATTGCTTGAGCATATAAAGTAAATGAAAACCGCTGTAACATGTCCTGATAGTGTGTATAGCAGACCTTAGTTGTCATAACAACAGGGGGTGTAAACATGAAGCGATGTCGATGTTTGGGGGCGTGGTTAGTCATGGGAACAGATCATAGTAAATGTAACAGAGATGGAATAACTCCAATAATTACTAAAAAACCTATTCGCCCACTATAATATACGCTACACGATAATGAACTATCAGACAGACTGTCCAGGAAACCGGAAATAACGATCTCTAATATTATGACATCAAGAGGAGAAAAAGAAGGGTTGTGAGCCGACACGCTAGGTGTAACATCCAGTACTCCTAATGCATAAATGAATAGATTTTTATTTACCATAGTATGAGTATATGGTGGGGAGGGTATTCGTAAAAATGCCAAAATCCTTAATGGTTCTTGACATTGAGTGGGTGGTATCCTTAGAAAATGTGGGTGTGTATATATCCACCAATAAACATGCAATGTAAACATTCCTATAAAGAACGGCAACCAATAGCTGCCGTTCCTTATCATACTGAAGGGTATAGTAGTGGACAAAAAATAATAATAATAAAAGCAAGTATTCTGATGTGTGTGAAGATAAATAGTTTGTAATATACAAGAATGTGAATATAAGGTATAAATATATACCTATAATGTGCAAAGAATGGAATAAATCAAGAGAGCAAGTGAAATTAGTTCATAAGTGTAACAATATCCTCTAAAACACATATAACATATTTGGAAAAGAACAACACATCGGCCAAAGCAAGGCCAATCAGGTAAAAAAACAAGAATAAGTATGACCATTAAATGATCTGTCACCATAGTGCAGTGGTGATGGGAGATATAAAGGACAGTTGTTAACCTGTCTACACAGGAAAAGGGACAGGAAGTGCGACCTATGTATCAGAAAGGGGACCATATGAAGTTGGTATAATGCAATACAGGGGGAACAGGGACAATATTCGAAATTGGTATAAGACCAGAATAACGAGACATAATACCAGGGAATAAGGGGGGTAATGGGGACAAGAGAAATACATGTTAAGAGTGATGGGGGGGATATCACGATAATATCACATAAGTGGATATGAGCAATAAAAATTAATTGGGGGAGTGTGGGGATGATGTGTGTACTAATGGGGTAAAATATAATGACTGAATGATGTACCTAGATAGTGACAAGTGATAACATCTAATGGTAATGAATTAAGGAGGAACATGAGTGGGGAGTAAACCGTGGGAGTGGGAACCATGGGCGGTACATAATGGTAGGATCGAGTGCCTGGACAACGGTGTGGTGGGTGGTAATATCAAATGGGGGAAAGAATAGAAACAACTCAAAAGTAAAGTTGTAAAATGGGAGAGGGAACCATAGGTGATGAGTAAGATGTGATGTCACAGTGGGATGGCCGAAAAATAGGTTTGAGGAGAGTCATGAGTAATATATAGAAAGGGAGTGGGAACCATGGATGAGGTATGGGATATAATATAAAGATGGGGAATAACATAAAATAGTACCTACAATATATACTGGGGGATAGGAGTAAGTTGCAACCATTGGGTAGTGGAAAGGTGGGAGTCAGATATCATATCTGACAGGGGTATCGGAGAATGGAGGACTAACGACCAGTGTATGGAAATGATAGAATCTCAAAGTTCAGAATGCTGCTAGATCCATATTGAGGTTGAGACCAGAGGGAAACAGTGTCCTCAGTTTGTAGATCAAGTAAGTTTCCCTCTGTCTCAACCTATTGAATCTATTGTACAGGTGGGAGTGTGGGATCATTTCAAGAGGACAAATACTGAATGTGTTGGTAGTTCTATTATGTGTGTTACTACAATGTCTAGGAATACTATGGTTGGGAAGTTTATTCTTAATGTTTCTTAGATGTTCGTTCCATCTATTTCTAATAAGTCTACATGTGTGACCAACATATTGAATCCCACAAAGATTGCAGGTTAATAGATATATTACATAAATGGATGTACATGTCAAGAATTGATGGATATTGTATGACCTTTTGGTAATATTAGATGAAAAGGTTTTGCACACAGGCTTAATATATTTACACATGTTACATTTTTTGAGGGGGCACTTCCCTATGCCAATCTTTTTAGATGATATATTTGAGTTGGTTCCTTGGTTAAGTTTGTGAACTACAACCTTACTAGGTGCTAAAACACTTTTTAGTGTCGGGGCTCGTCTAAAAACACATTTGGGTTCAGGATCTACAAGCTTTCCCAAAATTGGGTCTTTTTTAACCAAATTCCAATGTTTCTTAATGATATGTTTAATCTTGGTATGATTAACATTAAATTGGGTAATAAAAGTTGAGTTGCATTGGTCTATTGTCTTCGCATTATTGTTATTTTTATTGGAATTATATGTGAAGTATGAATCTCTATCATCAGATCTAGCACGTTCATATCCAGTGTGAATTATTTGTTTAGGATAACCTTTTTCCTCAAATCTAGCTTTAAGAATAAGACTTTGTTGTTCATAGTCTTCAATATGACTGCAATTCCTACGTATTCTCTTAAACTGTCCGTATGGGATATTTTTGAGCCACGAGCTGTAATGGTTACTACGGTAGTTTAAATAACTATTGCAGTCAACGGTTTTGAAATGTGTGGTGGTGGTAATTCTGTTGTCATTGGAAAAAGTCAGGCATAAGTCTAAAAATACTATCGATTTCCTTTCAATAGTGCTTGTAAAAGTTAAACCCATCCCTGGACTCTCCCTGGCGAGACGAGGATCCCCTTTGTGACATCATCTATTGGTCTACCGGACGACGGGCGGTTCCGGATTGCTGGTTTTGCACATCTGTGCTCCTGTCACGTTATTACCTTGTTCCCTGCCTTTTTCATTTTTTGCTTTGCACATTCCATGCTATACCTTTAAATTTCAATTACTTTTTCCACTCATTCATATAAATGTCCCATCAACCCTCACTACTTTGCTTGGTATTGAATTAGGTTAAGTCCTACTGAGCTACTGATATCCCCTGTGCTTTTTATTGGACACCGGAACTCTCTCTCAAAGTGACATACTGTGACTTTGTTCTATGTCACTTTCTACCTGTTTGTTTTGCCAAACTACCGCTATACTACATACCTTGTAGTAACTCTATCTCGAATCTCCTCTGTTAAACGCTATCCGGACTCGGCTCTCAGTAGCTGCCCCTCAACGGATCATTCCTCGGTGACGTCACACGCCAGCTTCACGGAACTACCCTCAATTCAGCAAACAGCCTGCACCGCTGCACTCCACGCTCAAGACCCTCTCTGCCTACAAACCACACCGGTTCAGCCTGAAAGGTTTCACTTCTCTCAAAGGTATAAAGCTTGCTAAATACTTATGCTGTCAAAGTTCCTACATGTTATTTGCAGT
Source organism: Bombina bombina (assembly GCF_027579735.1). Classification (NCBI taxonomy): domain Eukaryota; kingdom Metazoa; phylum Chordata; class Amphibia; order Anura; family Bombinatoridae; genus Bombina; species Bombina bombina. Next base: position 130,280,593 of record NC_069509.1, on the reverse strand, counting down.
TCGTATGTCGAGTTTAACTCTGTACCTCTGTCTAGTTTTCTTTACTTAATTTGTTTTATGCAATTCAGCTTAGCATATTGTTTTGATTTCCTTACTAAACAGTTTATTACTAACATCCAGATTTACAAGAGCTCTGCTGCATGTTTTAGTGTTTAAGTTAGCACAGGTGGCAACAATTGAGTGCTTCCTTTTCTTAAACCTTCACATTAAACTGCTGAATAGTTACATGAGGCCAGCACACTACCCTCTAGGTAGTTTATTTGCTTACCTCACACTCCTCAGCAACATTACCACATATTAAAATCTCAGCAGCTGCGGTCCTAACCAAAGTAAAATTTTTATCTTCTTAGAAATTCTGACTTGCCTGACAGAATACCAAGCCTACCTTAACATGGACCCAGCTGAGATAACTGCACTAATACAGACTCTCAGCAACAGAGTTGATTTGCTCACTGACGGTCTCAATACACTCAAAGCTGAAAATGTTGCCTTAAAAGCTTACATAAAAGATTACTTAGAAACCAAGCTACATACACCAGAACCTCAAGTTAGTTTGCCTGAAAAGTTTTATGGTGATAGGGCACACTACAGGGACTTTAAAAATGCTTGCCTGCTTCTCTTCACGCTCAAACCACAGTCTTATCCTAATGATAGGATTAGAGTTTTGACCACTATTTCATTTCTTAGGGGGGAACCACGTAGCTGGGCAAACACTTTTTTTGAATCCAATGAGACTATTCTAAACTCCTTGGAAAAATTTTTCACTGCCATGGGTCAGTTATACGAAGACCCATTCAAACAACAGACTGCAGAAACAGCTCTTAGGGCTCTAAAACAAAAAAAGAGGTTGGTAGAAGATTATATTACAGACTTCAAGAGGTGGGCAAAGGATTCAGAGTGGAACAACTTATCCTTAAGGAATCAGTTTCGTCTGGGTCTCTCAGACGCGGTTAAGGATGAGTTGTCCCGAACTGAGCTTCCCACAACCTTAGAGGGTTTAATGAACCTCTGCATTACTATAGACAGACGCTTAAGAGAGAGGCAAAATGAAAGATCTTACCCAGAGGCTTATACAAAGAGACACACTACTACTACACCCTCCACTAGTAAACATCAAGCTGAGCCTATGGAGATTGGCTTCCTTAAGGGGCCCCTGACAGCTCAGGAAAAGACCAGGAGAAGAGAGAATAATCTATGCCTTTATTGTGCCTCGGACGAACACTCCGTAAAGGAATGTCCATCTCTTCTGAAAACTAATAAGGGTGAGTCCCATAACCCTTTAACTTGTTGCAACACTATTGATTTAAGAAACCCCTACTGTAAACTCTCCCTTTCTTTTCAGTGGGATCTCCACCGCCTCCAGGTTCCCGCAATTATTGATTCAGGAGCTACTGCCTGTTATGTAGATAAGGAATTTACACATGTAAATAAAATCCCACTCATGCAAAAGAAATCTCCTGTTTTATTGAGAGGTATTGACGGTAGACCTATTTCATCCGGTCCTGTTCAGTACCAAACTATACCTCTCCTAGTTACTACCCAAGAACATCATACTGAATATCTTACTTTTGATGTTATTTCATCTCCTGTGTCCCCAGTTATCCTGGGATTAAATTGGTTAATGTTACATAACCCATGTATTTCCTGGAACACACTTTCTCTCTCATTCAATTCAAAGTTTTGTACCACTACTTGTTTTCCAGTAAACATCATGCACACAGTCTTATCAAAACCAGATTTACACTTACCTGATGAGTACAAAGATTTTGCTGACGTTTTTAGTAAGACTGAATCCGAAAATTTACCTCCCCATAGGAAATATGACTGCCCTATCGACCTCATACCGGGTGCACAAATTCCATATGGGCACATATTTCCCCTTTCCAAACCTGAACTCGCCCACTTAAAGGATTATCTAGAAGATAACCTAAGAAAAGGCTTTATACGCCCATCCACTTCGCCAGCAGGAGCCGGCATTTTCTTTGTTAAGAATAAGGACGGCTCCTTACGGCCTATTGTGGATTACAGGCAGTTAAACAAAGTCACAATAAAGAACAGGTACCCCCTACCACTAATTCCGGAATTGATAGAAAGGTTGGAAGGGGCAAATTATTTTACTAAATTAGATCTTAGGGGAGCGTATAATCTTATCCGTGTTAGAAGTGGCGATGAGTGGCTGACGGCGTTTCGTACTAGGTACGGACTATATGAATACACCGTCATGCCTTTTGGCCTGTGCAACGCCCCTGCCACTTTTCAACACCTAATCAATGACCTTTTTCGGGATTTCCTTGATGTTTTTCTTGTCATTTATCTGGATGACATATTGATTTATTCCAGAAATTTGGCTGAACATACTCTACATGTTAGACAGGTCCTTTCTAGGTTACGCAGTAACTTCTTATATGCTAAAGCTGAAAAGTGCATTTTCAATTCCCAAAACATTACTTTCTTAGGGTATGAAATAAATTCAACTGGCATCCGTATGGAAGATGCAAAAATCAGGGCGATTGTAGATTGGCCTACTCCCAAGTCTAGAAAAGAGGTTCAGAGTTTTCTTGGCTTTGCGAACTTCTATCGCAAATTCATAAAGAATTTTTCCAGCATAACCAAACCACTGACTAATCTCACGAAAACTACTACTGTTTTTCGTTGGGATGAAACAACCCAGAAGGTTTTTAACCATCTAAAAATGAGATTCACCACTGCACCTATTCTAAGGTTTCCAAACCCCAACCTACCTTACACTCTGGAGGTAGATGCTTCAGATGTTGCGGTAGGTGCAGTTCTTTCACAACGCCAAGGTATCGATAAACCGTTACATCCAGTTGCCTTCTACTCCCACGGTTTATCTACCTCGGAACAAAATTATCCCATCGGCGATAAAGAATTGCTGGCAATCAAGATGGCACTTGAGCACTGGCGACACCTACTTGAGGGCACCACCGTTCCAACGGTTATTTATACGGATCATCGAAACCTTCAGTACCTTAAAACAACAAAAATTCTATCCTCTAGACAGGTTAGATGGAGCCTTTTCTTTTCTAGGTTCAATTTTCAAATCGTGTACCGTCCTGCAAATAGAAACCATAAGGCTGATGCTTTATCTAGATTGCCCACTTACACCCGTTCCAAGACTCCTGAGAACACTGTTATTCCTTTGCAGAACTTTCTATCTTTCGCTATTGACTCCAAGTCGTTTCTCCAACAGGAACAAAACAACGATTTATCCAAACCTTTGTCTCAATTACAGAAAAAACAGGATGGTTTTTTCTATTTCCAAGACAAATTGTATATTCCTCCTAGCCTAAGAAAGATGGTACTCTCATCCTCTCATGATTCTCTACTCGCAGGACACCCGGGTCTTAAGAAAACCCAAGAACTTATTGGACGTACTTACTGGTGGCCTGGTATAACACATGACATCAGCACTCATATCACCTCTTGTGCACAATGTACCACTTCTAAAAAGGCAAAACATTCCCCCTATGGATTACTTATACCTCTACCGACTCCTACTCGGCCTTGGTTGGAAATCGCAGTAGATTTCATCGTAGATCTGCCAAAATCCGATAACAAGACTACTATTCTTGTAGTTGTTGATCTGTTCAGTAAAATGTCCCATTTCATTCCCTACCATAAGCTCCCAACAGCCTCAGAAACTATCCATCTGCTCATTTCCCACGTTTTCAAACATCATGGTATTCCTAACAGCATACTAAGCGACCGGGGTACCCAATTTTCTAGTAGGCTATGGACTGAATTCTGCAAAATCTTCTCCATCGACAAGAAACTGAGCACCGCTTACCATCCTCAGACAAACGGGCAAACTGAGAGGACGAATCAATGGCTGGAGCAATTTCTCAGAACCTATTGTTCATCACAGCCTCTCACTTGGTCCTCTCATCTCCCTTATGCAGAATTCTGTTTCAACAATACCGTCCACTCAACTACCAATAAAACCCCATTTTTTGTGAACTATGGTTTCCACCCCAGGTTTCAGATTCTTCCAGATAATCAATGCACTTCGCTCAATGTAAGTGAACTCTCGGATCTCATTTCTTCTAACTTTGCTCTCATACAGGCAGCTATAGACGAGGCGAAGAAAACTCAAAAGTTCTATTACGATAAGAAGAGGTTACCATCACCTAAATACGCTATCGGAGACCTAGTGTGGTTATCCACAAAAAATCTCAAACTCAATACTCCTTCGAGGAAACTATCACCTTTATTCATTGGACCGTATCCTGTTTCTCAACTCATCAACCCCAATGCTGTTCGCCTCAAGCTGCCAGAAACCATGAGAATTCATCCTACTTTCCACGTCTCCCTGTTGAAACCCTACAGGGCACTCAGGAATTCTTTTCCCCCCATTCCAGATCCTTCCATACTTGCGGATCCTAACATGGAATATGAGGTGCATTCGATCTTGGATTCCAGACGTGCCCGGGGTTCTCTCCAGTATCTGATCCGTTGGAAGGACTTCTCTCCCGATGATGACTCTTGGGAGCCTGCCTCTAACATCTCAGCTCCCCGGTTGGTTGCCCTGTTTCATCGTCGGAACCCGGACCGTCCAAGACCGTGAGCACCGGGGGTTGCTCCTTGAGGGGGGGGTCCTGTCACGTTATTACCTTGTTCCCTGCCTTTTTCATTTTTTGCTTTGCACATTCCATGCTATACCTTTAAATTTCAATTACTTTTTCCACTCATTCATATAAATGTCCCATCAACCCTCACTACTTTGCTTGGTATTGAATTAGGTTAAGTCCTACTGAGCTACTGATATCCCCTGTGCTTTTTATTGGACACCGGAACTCTCTCTCAAAGTGACATACTGTGACTTTGTTCTATGTCACTTTCTACCTGTTTGTTTTGCCAAACTACCGCTATACTACATACCTTGTAGTAACTCTATCTCGAATCTCCTCTGTTAAACGCTATCCGGACTCGGCTCTCAGTAGCTGCCCCTCAACGGATCATTCCTCGGTGACGTCACACGCCAGCTTCACGGAACTACCCTCAATTCAGCAAACAGCCTGCACCGCTGCACTCCACGCTCAAGACCCTCTCTGCCTACAAACCACACCGGTTCAGCCTGAAAGGTTTCACTTCTCTCAAAGGTATAAAGCTTGCTAAATACTTATGCTGTCAAAGTTCCTACATGTTATTTGCAGTTCGTATGTCGAGTTTAACTCTGTACCTCTGTCTAGTTTTCTTTACTTAATTTGTTTTATGCAATTCAGCTTAGCATATTGTTTTGATTTCCTTACTAAACAGTTTATTACTAACATCCAGATTTACAAGAGCTCTGCTGCATGTTTTAGTGTTTAAGTTAGCACAGGTGGCAACAATTGAGTGCTTCCTTTTCTTAAACCTCCACATTAAACTGCTGAATAGTTACATGAGGCCAGCACACTACCCTCTAGGTAGTTTATTTGCTTACCTCACACTCCTCAGCAACATTACCACATATTAAAATCTCAGCAGCTGCGGTCCTAACCAAAGTAAAATTTTTATCTTCTTAGAAATTCTGACTTGCCTGACAGCTCCACACTTTGTGAGTAGGATTCTTCTGCTATTTCTGTACCTGTTTAAAGTAACTTTTTGATCTGCACTATGTGGCGCCCTCTATTCTGATTTATCTAGGTTCCTTTTATTACATTAAGATGTTATAGAATGTTTTACTTTTTTACTGGGAGCCAATTGATTTTTCAATGTTGGTGCTCTTTTAAAGACTATTCTTGGTGCATCACCAATCAATTTTCCCAAAATAGGTTCCTTTCTAAGTATGGATCAATTTTTGTTAATTGCTTTTTTAATTTCTCTATGATGGCTATTAAATTGAGTTATAAACATAGTTGCCTTACTTTCTAGAGACTCATCTTTGCATGTATTATTTTGTTTAATTACTCCTCTAGCCTTCAGATAACTTATTTCAATTATATCCAAAGGATAGCCTTTTTCTTTAAAGCGCTCTTTCAGGATGATACTCTGCTCATTAATGGTTGAGTTGTCACTACAATTTCTCCTAATTCTTTTGAATTGTCCATAAGCAAGCAGTGAGTTTACAATCTAATATGTCCTTTCTTAGAAAAACTTAACATGAGGTCTAAAAAAACTATTGATTGTGTCTGTACTGAACTAATAAATGACAATCCCATATTATTGGTGTTAAGGTGTTCAACAAATCTATCCACCTGTGTGGCATCACCTTTCCAGATGAAAATTAGATCATCAATGAATCGTCCATAGAAGACCAGATTTGCCCAAAATGGGGACTTGTAAATATACTTGTCCTCGAAGATCCCCATATAGAGGTTGGCAAAACTTAGGGTGAATCTGGTCCCCATGGCCGTCCCTCGTGTCTGTAGGTAAACATCAGTCCTGAGATAAAAAATAAAGATGTTCTAATATGAATGCTATTAATTGTAATGTAAATTGCTGCTGTAAACTGGGAATATACCAATCTCCTTCTAGGTAGTTTTGGATAGCCTGCAATCACATCTTATGAGCGATATTGGAATACAGTGCTTGGACATCGCAAGTAATCCATATGTGTCCACTTCCAATCTCTAGTTCATTTAATTTGGTGAGTAAATCTGACGAATCTCTTATGTAGGATTATAAAGCAAAGACATATTTTTTTAAAATAATCCACATGAGGCATTATCATATCAGTCAGACTTCCAATCCCTGTGATTATTGGTCTCCTAGGTGGGTTTATGGTATCTTTGTGAATTTTGGGTAAATGGTAGTAGAATGCATTTGGAGATTTTGGGATTAGATATTCTTTCTCTGATTTAGACACAATTACCTCTTTATAAGCAAAATCCACAACTCCTGTTAATATTTTTAAATAACCAGTAGTAGGATCATCTGTTAAAGTCTTATAGTAAAAAGTGTCATTCAAAATTCTCTCATCCTCAGTCCGATAGTCAGGGAGGTCTTGTAGTATTATCCCTCATCCTTATCCGCTTGGCGGATGACTATAGTCTGATCTGATCTCAAAGAATTAATGCACTTCTTTCATTAAAATTCAAGTTTTAGACCCCTCTAAAATATTTTTAGACCAAACTATTTTTTTCCATTACCAATTCTTCAAAGATATCAATATAATGTTGGTTATTACATCTTGGATGAAAACGTGATTTGTTCTTGAGGGATGTATGGATGTAGTTATTCCTCAGATGGTCCATAAGCTCATCTGGATCACTGTAAATGATATTAGTTTGAATTCTAGTGTCCATTTTGTCTATTAGAATAGGCAGGGCCATATCATTTTTAATTTCCATTTCAGCAAAATATTTCTGTAAAGTTAATTTTCGTGTGAACCTGTTAAGGTCCACATATAGGTCAAAAATATTATGGGAATTGGTAGAGCTAAATGATAGACCTCTCCCTAATATTCGTATTTCATTGTCTGTTAATTGATGGGATGATAAATTATATATTCCCCTTTTCAATTTCTGTAATCTTTCTTTTTGGCGGTTGTACCGCTTCTTCTTGTTCCTTGTTTACATACCCTCTTTTCCCTTTTGTCTGAGGGGTAAGGGTTGTTAGAGGTTATAAATAACCTGCAATCTTTTTCTGGGACCAAGACTGCTGTCTTGGTCTCTGTTCTAAAAAACACCTTTATGTGAATTTTTTGTTGGGATGGTAGGATATGCAAAGGGATTGGATCTCTAGTTTCCTCTATTTCCACATTTCTTAGAGGTTCAAAATGATTATTTGATCTAAAATTATCCCTTCCACTACTTGAATCATGATGTTCCCTATATGAATAGTTATTCATAGACCTCTGTGAATGTGTGTTGGTGTAAGTGACATGATGGGATCTATTTTTGTTTATATGAATTATGTTAGGATTGGTATTCTTATGTTTATAGTGGGGTTTTTTTTTCTTTTATTCGTTATCCATTCATTGGGTTTATTTTCATTATTCAAATTTTTGTCTTTCTCATTTTTACTCTGAATCAAATTTTTTCTATTAAATGTATAAACTTCGCCTTTCAGGTTGTCCTCATTGTCCCTATCTATTTTCCTACTTTTATTGTAAATGAGGTCTCTCTCGAAGACATTCGTTTTTTTGATCACCATTTCATTTAGTTGTTCATATTCAAATTATGTTTTGAATTTATTCAGATTATTCTGAATGGTGTCGATCTCTTACTAGCTTTCTCAACTAAACTTTCTCTATGTGTTATGAGAATTTGTATGAGCTTGAAAGAACACCATTACTGTTTTATCACTAGTTGACTGTAGATTGTCATTTTTTGTTCAATTTGTATTACATTGTATCACATTTAGTAATGGAAACTTTGTACTTTGTTTGGCCAGTCAGCTGTCAGAAACATTTACTGATCCAAAAGAATGTGTTATCATACACACCCACTTGTCTGATTGGTGCATTAGCCTTTTAAATTAGGAGCGGTAGTTTGTATTCTTACAGCATTATTAAATGGAGTTGACCTCCGAGAAACGCGTTGCTGTGTTTGTAACTATATTTTGTTATTAAAATATTTTATCATACTACCGCTGCTATCCGGTGCATCATTTAATGAATAGTCTGCACCTCTTTTGACATTGGAGGCTGCTGGAAAATTGAGGATGTTCTGGTGTGAAATAGGCCCATTAGTGATGTGATGTCTGGAAGTGCGAACCGACACTGTAGGAGGCGAGTCAGCCGAGCAGTTCAGAAGTTTCAGCCTGCTTTGTTAGCACAATCGTGTGCTTTACCCCAAGTGAGTGGGCATTTATCGTACAACCTTACCTTCCTACTTATCTGCCCTGGTGATACTGCGCTAGGAGGCACCTCTGTTTGTTTGTTTCCTCTTCTAGGAACACTTTCCTTTTGTCTGAACCCGAGTGACGGAGAGCTGCCTGGAATGCATCACCACTTATTTGGATACCTGTGGGACTATTGTTGATATTATTGGTCAAAGGGCCATCTTGAACATTTATTTATACCACTCTTATTATTGCATTTGATTGGTTTTATTGATGTTAGTGCCCCCTATTCTTTGGTAGTGGATTTTATCTCACCTTATTTATCCATCAGAGAGATAGCAGGAAAATGGGAGTGGCCAAATCAACAGTTTGGTACATTTTGAGAAAAAAAAGAATTCACTGGTGAGCTCTGCAACACAAAAAGGCCTGGGAATCCATGGAAGACAACAGTGGTGGATGATCGTAGGATCCTTTCCATAGTAAAGAAAAACCCCTTCACAACATCCAGCCAAGTGAAGAACACTCTCTAGGAGGTAGGCATATACTTATTCAAGTAACCATAAAGAGAAGATTATAATTAGTGTTCCTCACACTGATCTTTATGCTCATTTTATCATGCCCTTCACATTAGATTAAAGAGTCACACACACTGTTAAGGAAATGTTACTGGGTAGTGGAAGCTGTTTGTTTACTACCATGTTTAATAGCCCATGCAACAATTATTCATAAGCAGAGCAATACACCCAGCAGCATGTTCCTGGTGAGTACTGTGCAGTTCTGGGCAATGTAAAAATAATTTGTTCTTTCTTTGATCATTTCAGTCAGGTCATGAACCTTCTTGTCAGCTCCATCAGGCTCAATTCAGTGTTATTGATAGCCTCTGTGCTTGTTATGGGGAGAGAACACATTCCAGAGGGGCGTGCAGAATTAGGAAGTAGTGTACATAAACTTTAAAAGCAAGTTAACATAAATTAAGTTTTTGTTATATGCTTTATCGCTATGCAGCTTGAAAAATAATATGTAGAGAAATATAGAACATAGAATTTGACGGTAGATAAGAACCAAAAAGGCCCATCAAGTCTACCCATATTACATGTTACTTTTTTCTTAGGATAGCCTTATGCATTAATTCCTTTACAGTCTGTTTACCACCTCAATTGGAAGATTATTCCATTAATCCACCACCCTTTCTGTAAAAAAATGCTTCCTCACATTTCTCCTGAATCTGCCACCCTCTAACTTTAGAATGTGACCCCTTGTTTTGGCATTTGCTTTTTTTGTGTAAAATGCTTTCAGCTTTTACTTTATTAAGTCCCTTCATAAATTTGAAGATTTCTATCATGTTGCCTCTTTCCCTTCTATCCTCATGTAGTTCATAGAGTCTTTCTTTGTATGTTTTATATTTTAGACCATGTACCATTTAAGTAGCCCTCCTTTGGACAGATTTTATTTATATCTTTCTGAAGATATGGTCTCCAGAACTGTACACAGTATTCCAGATTTGGCCTAACTAATGATCTGTAAAATGGCATAAGGACCTTGCTATTTCTGCTACTATTACCTCTCCCAATGAAACCAAGTTTTTGACTGGCCTTACTGGCTGCACTGCTGCATTGTGTACCAAAGTTTAAATCCTCTGAAATAATAATTTCCAAGCCCCTTTCTTCTTCAGTTACAGTCAGTAATGTACCATTGAGACTATATTTGGCCTTTGCATTTTTGGATCTAATATGCATAAATTTGATCTTGGTAACATTAATTTTTAGATCCCATTTATTTTGACTAGTTTTTTTAATATCACTGTTCATTTGATTAACCCCTCCTGGAACATCAAGTCTGTTACAAATTTTTGTATCATAAGCAAACAAGCAAACCTTCCCCTTAAGCCTACTTCCAATATCACTTATAAACATGTTAAACAAAACAGGCCTAAGGACTGACCTGTGGGGAATACCACTAGTAACTGACCCCTCATTTGAATATACTCCATTAATTTAAACCCTCTGTCTTTTATCCTTAAAGTGAATGTAAATTTTCACGAATGAAAGCCCTGTATCCAATCACGGCGTGGCCTCAGGCAATGTTTGCTCTGGGGGGAAGCCGTTATTGGAGGAAGTCGGATTCGTCATTTCTGACGTTAGAAGAGACGACCTGGGGGCAGGGGATTCGCTGTTCCGGTGTTCCATGCTTGTAAGAAAGAAAAGGTAAGTATTTAAAAAAAAATGGCTGCAATGTAAACATTCATGAATGAAAGTGCCCCTGTTTTTAATAATATTTTTAAAAACAGGGCTTTCATTAGTGAAATTTACATTCACTTTAAGCCAGCATTGTACCCACTTAGCATCTACTCCAAGGCAATACATTTTGTCAATGTTTGTTGTCAAATGCTTTGCTAAAGTCTAGATATGCAACATATTTGTCTCCTCCTTGGTCTATTAATTTAGTTACATGGTCAAAGAAATCAATTAGATTAGTCTACATGATCTTTCAGCAGTGAAACCTTGCTGTCCTTTGTCTTCTAAGTTGTTTTTCTGAAGGCAAGACACAATTCTTTCCTTCAAAAGAGTTTCCATTAATTTCCCTGCAATTGAGGTCAAACTGACCGGCCAATAGTTAGCAGAATCTTCCCTACTACCCTTTTTATGAAGAGGGACTACATTGGCAATTTTCCAGTCTTTTGGAACAACTCCTGTTAGCAGTGACTGATTAAATAAATCAGCTAATGGAGTTGCTATCACGAAGTTCTCTTAGAACCCTTGGATGAATTTTATCTGGACCCACCGACTTATTTACTTGTTTTTTTTTTTTTTAAAAGCCTTTGAAAAAGTACTACTCACATTATCATTTAAAGTAAAATCCCTTAATAGAATCTACTATCTTTACCATCTGTCAGTTTGTATATATGAGTGTGTGTGTCTGTGTGATCTCTCAATGTGTGTTACTGAATTAGTAATATTTGTATAGATTATTAATTATAATGATCATGTGGCCCACCGGTATCACTGTGAAAAAAAAGTTATCAGTGTCAAAAAAAGGTTGCCAACATTCCCACACTCTTTTGCACCATGCTGACGATGTAATACATTGTAAGCACAGTGTATTATATTGTTCACACAATTTAAGCATTTTAAGCGTACGCAACAATCATTAAGGTGTGCGCACAAAATACTTAGTCCCAAAGATACAATTACAGGGTGCGCATAAAATAGTTAATGTAACATGGCTGCAGCTTGCTCTTCATCCTTTGCCTATAAGTGTCACATGGCAAGTAGGCATTAGGGTCATGTGATTGGTAGGTAGTAGTGTATTTCCACGCCACATTGCAATACTAATACCAGCCTACATGACAGTTTACCTACCCACCTACATGTCAGATTACATGCCCGCCTCCGTGTCTTGTAATTTAGATGGCATGTAACCTATGTATAGGGCATCTATACAAGCAAATTGCGGCTTAACCTGTGGGTCATACGGCGCAGTCACATGGCGCCTACGTAAGAGGATTCTAAAGGTAACTGCAGCCATAATTAAAGTTATATTGTGCGCAAAATATAACTGTATCTTGGGGAGCAATTATTTTGTGTGCGTGTCATACTGCTTGTTGCAGACACGTTACATAAACCAGGAGATTCAACGCAGCTCAGCTGAGCTCAAGAAGGAGATCTCTGAGATTGGCGAGAGAGTGGATGCATTGGAGCACAAGCAGGATGACATGGCAGTAGCCCAAACCAGCCTACTTTCATATTCAGAATGCCTGGCTGACCAGATATCACAACTGTAGTTCAAATTGGCGGATGTGAAAGATTGGGCCAGGCGTAACAATGTACGATTTAGGGGCATCCCGGAAAGTGTCACACCCACAGAGCTACATGACTACCTGTAGGCTCTATTCAAGGAACTGGTGGGGTCTCTGGAAGGGTTAACAGGGACCATGGAAAGAGCCCACAGGGCACTTTGCGCAATAACAGTGTCTTCAGACAAGCCAAAGGACGTGATAGTATGTTTTCACAGCTTTCTATACAAAGATAGACTGATGCAAGCTGCTTTCAAAAAAACAACCCTATCTGAAATGTTCAAAGATGTCCAGCTCTTGCCGACCTTTAAGCCCATACCCTCCAACAACGCCGACAATTTCAGCCTGTTACCTCTACTCTTCGCAAAGCCAACAGAAAATATAGGTGGGCTATCCTACTAGACATAATCACCAAAGACAACCAAACTTTTGTGACTTCCTCCCCACCTCAGGGATTTTCTCTCCTCACATAGTGGGGTCTCTCCTCTGAGCCTCCACCTTCACAACTGCCTACTCACCCTAGGTTGTGAGCTTCTGCACCAGAATGGATAGCAAAAGATCAGAGATTGAAATGTCCTAGGACGCACCTACTCCAGGACTCCATCTGAACTCTAGGTGGCGCTACTTGACCCTTAGGGCCTAGGACTACACCTTTAGAGGACTATTACACCTCCCCTCTCTCCTGAGAGGGTGAATTGATATCCTCCTTTGTCTCTTGAACCTTATTGCAAACGCAGTTTTAAAGATGCACTTATTGTAAAGTTATTTGGTTAGGTTTAATGTTTATGTTCATTATGTTGTTTGTATAGAGCGCGTTGGTTTCCATCCCAGCTGCTTCTTGGCACTTTGTTCTCCCCTCCACTTAGAAGCCCACACTAGGGTTCCTTTAAGTTGGACTATTTCCACCACACCTCTTAGACGTTTCTTCACTACCCTTCCTACCCTGTCCCCCCTACTTGCTACTGCATTCTCTTATACACCACAGACCTGACCCTATTCTCCTTATGGAAACTCGTTGGTCACTTAATGAACCCCTTAGGTTTACCTCCAAGGAATATGCTAACATTGAATTTGCCCCATTCTCTATAAAAGCAAGAGGGACTGCCATGTTAATTCATTAGAGGTTTGCATACGTATTGACACAAGTTATTAAGGACCCTAAGCTAGATATGTGATCCTTATATGCAAATTCAATCATGTGGGCTGTATACTAGCCTCAATTTACCTCCAAAATGTCCATCAACCCAAATGTCTAAAGAAGGACTTACACGTGATAGATTAATCTAAACAGGGCAAAGTTGTACTAGCAGGGGATTTAAACATGGGATCATATAATAGACAGGAAAACCACAGTAAAAGAAAAGGCTCATTCACCTGCCAAACTTCTGGCCCACAAGTTTTGCAAAATCATGACATGCTCCGGATATTACGATATTTGGAGATCTCTCCACCCTAGAGACAAAGATTTCACACACTATTCACCCCCACACAGACTCTACTCTAGACTCGACTATATATTCTGCACAGCAGATACACTGGACTTAGTCAAACACGCCAATATCTCACTATGCGCTTGGTCTGACCATGACCACGTCCACACTGATATCTTTTCGGGAAAACAACTCACACTCTAGACCCTGCTGGTGTATGCCTCATCAACACTGATATCTTTTCGGGAAAACAACTCACACTCTAGACCCTGCTGGTGTATGCCTCATCATCTCCTGTCTAATGTCCCCTTTAGAGAAGAACTACTCAGAGACATTACCCAATTCATACAGACCAATGAAAATGCACTAGTTAGCGACGATACCTTATGGGGGGGCTGCGAAAGCTACCAATAGGGGACTTCTGATTAGAAAGCAAGCATACCTCATGAAACAAGCTGGCCTCTCCTTGTCACAAGCCCGCATAAAACTCAGAGAATTTGAAACACAGAACCAATGTACCCCCTCTACACATCTAGCACTTCAGATTACTGATGTCAAAAACCATATTTCCTAAATTGAACTCTGCAGAATACAAACTAATTTAACCAAACTGAAACAACTGTTTTACTATAAAAGCAATAAAGCTGACACCCTTTTGGCAAATAAAATTAGGAATAGAATAGGCTCAGCCCTATACATCACATCCGACGTTGAGACCTAATTCTCAGACTCCCATCTCAAATAGGCAAGGAATTTGCGGAGCAATCTGATAAACCCCTAGCAACTCCCCCAAAACATATTCGTACATTCTTAGACTCACTTAAACTCCCTTCACTCTACAGTGAACAACGTAATTCCTTAACCTCCCCATTTGCTCTTAAAGAAATCCAACAAGTCATTAAAAATTTGAAATAATTTAAATCCCCGGGTCCACATGGTTACCCGGCCCACATCTACAAGACTTATATGCGTGAATTACCTACCCTCCTGCTTAGGTTCCATAACCTAGCTTGAGAAGAAGGCAGCTTTAATAAAGAATTTCTAGAGGACACTATTATTACCATCCCCAAACCTAATAAAGACCCTTCACTATGTTCAAGCTATAGGCCAATATCTCTTATAAATGTAGACATAAAAATGTACTCTAAATCACTAGCCAACCACATTTCCTGCCTCTTACCCCACGTTATGAACCCGGACCATGCTCGTTTTGTTCCCCACAGAGAGGGACCAGACAATACCAGACATTTATTAAATATACTAAGCTTATCTACCAAATTTGACAAGCCTGTCTCGGTTATTTCCCTAGATGCCAAGAAGGCTTTCAACCAGTTCCAATGGGACTACCTCTGGGAGATTCTTAGGAACTTTAAATTTCCAAGGAAGACAATAACAGCTGTTAGAGACCTTTATTCTGCCCCCACTGCATCAGTTAGGGGACTCGGCTGCCATTCTTCCCCATTCCCAATCTCTAACGGCACTAGACAGGGCTGCCCCCTATCACCCCTACTGTTTGCACTAGCAATTGAACCCCTTGCTTAGCAAATTAGAACTGACTGTCAGATGAAGAGAGTCACTTTATTTGGGACAGTGCATAAGATAGCTTTATTCGCAGACAACATCACAATAGTCTCCCCAGATCCAGTACATACCATCCCCAGAATGATAAAAATCCTAAACTCTTTAAGAGCCCACTCTTTCTATAAATTATATCTATCCAAAACAGAGGTCTACACTCAAGGCTTTTCACCTGCCCATTTACAACAATTACAATCTAGCTATAGCTTCACCTGGACAGAAAAACTTGTCTCACATCTAGAAGTTAAACTTTCGGACAGTTTTGCCCAAGTAATAAAAGACAATTATCTCCCCCTTCTGTCGGAACTCAGAACCCTCAAACATAAATGGAATTTGCCCTACATTTCCTGATTAGGTAGAATTGCTGCACTAAAAATGTTTTTTTTTACTCAAACACGTACTTATTTCGGTGCCTTCCAATAAGATTCCCCAAATAGATTCTATTACAATTTTAAAGTAAATTGACAAAATATATTTGGCAAAATAAAGCCCCAGAGTGGCCCATAAAATCCTTCAGTGCCCTAAACAATCAGGAGGCTTTGCATCACCTTCTGTGGTCAGATATTATGAAGGAGCTATGCTCACTCATGTCGCACAATGGGGCGTTCTTCACTCTCTTAGTAAATGGAGATCCATTGAGCAAGTCTGCTTACCTCACAACATCCATCTTCACAACTTAATTTGGACTCCACCACACTGTCGCAGACATCTAGATATAGTTAACCCTATAATTTATGAATGCCTATCAATGTGAGACATGGCTGGATTACTCACCAGCTTACCTGAAACACATCCCAATAAATGGTCTCAATTGGGCGTTAAGAAGGTCTCAGACCTTTGGTCACCCCCCCCCCCCCCACGGACACACACACACAAAACCAATTTCGTCATCTGGCCAAGTTTGGAGACAGTAGCCAATTTCCACCATATCTATCTTTTGAATTTCACAGAATTGAAAGCTACTTACTCAGTTGGGGTTTTAAACCAGGGCTATCCTGTCCCCTCACGCCATCGGAAACCATTTGGAGTCAAGGCAACAGATTTCATAGGCCTTTATCCACACATTACTCATTGTAGGTGAATCGTCCCCCAAACCACTATCCCACCTTCAGAGATGGGAGACTCTACTGGGAACCACAATACCCCCACAAATGTGGAAACGCACTATAGAACTGACCAAAAAAGCAATCCACTGTATAAGTCTGTACGAGACCTAAATCTTAGCACTGGTACTATGTCCCCACTAGATTAACCAAAAGGTTTCCAAATGCCTCACCTAACTGCTGGCACAGTTGTGGACAGAGAGGAGACACTAAGCACATCTGGTGAGAATGCCCCAAGATTCGTCCTCTGTGGAACACATGCTTTATCATACTTTCTAAAATGGGTATATCCTTACCTAAGACATTGGGGGGTAGTTATCAAGCCGTCAACCTCAAATACGCTGGAATTCCGCAGCGTATTTGTGGCGAGGCTGATTCGCCTTAGTTATCAAAGGCTCGAGACCGGCAAAAGTAGAATTTTGTGACGTAAACTTCGATCCGCCGGACTCAGTCCGACACAGATCGATTCTTACGTCACTCCAGATGTTCCGCACACAAGTGCGGCACAATCTCACTACTTTTGCTAGTTATCAAATGACTAGCAGGTACGCTCGGCACTTTTACGGCCCAGCGTACCTGGTTTTCAAACCGCCACCCCTGGAGGCGGCGGATCCCTTAGGAATCAATGGGAGTCTGACCATAGCGAAAGTACAAGTTCGCTGCTGACAGACATCCCATTGATTCCTATGGGAGATGTCTGCACCTAACACCCTAACATGTACCCCGAGTCTAAACACCACTAATCTGTCCCCCCTACACCGCCGCAACTAAATAAAGTTATTACCCCCTAAACCGCCGCTCCCGGAGCCCACCGCAAGCTACTCTATACATATTAACCCCTAAACCACCGCTCCCGGAGCCCACCGCAACTATAATAAATGTATTAACCCCTAAACCGCCGCTCCCTGAACCCGCCGCAACCTATATTAAACTTATTAACCCCTAATCTGCCCCCCTACACCGTCGCCACCTATAATAAATTTATTAACCCCTATCCTGCCCCCCACTACGCCGCCGCCACTGTAATAAAATTATTAACCCCTAAACCTAAGTCTAACACTAACCCTTACGCCCCCCTAACTTAAATATTAATTAAATAAATCTAAATAATATTTCTATTATTAACTAAATTAATCCTATTTAAAACTAAATACTTACCTTTAAAATAAACCCTAATATAGCTACAATATAAATAATAATTATATTGTAACTATCTTAGGATTTATTTTTATTTTATAGGTAAATTTCAATTTATTTTAACTAGGTACAATAGCTATTAAATAGTTATTAACTATTTAATAGCTTACCTAGCTAAAATAAACTGAAATTTACCTGTAAAATAAATACTAACCTAAGTTACAATTACACCTAACACTACACTATACTTTAATAAATTATTCCTATTTAAAACTAAATACTTACCTGTAAAATAAACCCTAAGATAGCTACAATATAAATAATAATTATATTGTAGCTATCTTAGGATTTATATTTATTTTACAGGTAACTTTGTATTTATTTTAGCTAGTTAAAATAGTTATTAAATAGTTATTAACTATTTAATAACTACCTAGACTTAGGTTTAGGGGTTAATAATTTTATTACAGTGGCGGCGGTGTAGTGGGGGGCAGGATAGGGGTTAATAAATTTATTATAGGTGACGACGGTGTAGGGGGGGGCAGGATAGGGGTTAATAGGTTTAATATAGGTTGCGGCGGGTTCAGGGAGCGGCGGTTTAGGGGTTAAACTATTTATTTAGTTGCGGCGAGGTGCGGTATCAGCAGGATAGGGGTTAATAATTTTATTATAGAGGGCGACGGTATAGGGGGGCAGGATAGGGGTTACTAGGTATACTGTAGGTGGCAGCGGTGTCCGGGAGTGGCGGTTTAGGGGTTAATACATTTATAAGAGTTGCGGCAGGGTCTAGGAGCGGTGGTTTAGGGGTTAGTAACTTTATTGAGTTGCGGGAGGCTCCGGGGGCGCCGGTATAGGGATAGAACAGTGTAGTTAGTGTGGGTGCTTAGTGACAGGCTAGCAAGAAAGCTGAGAAAAAGCCGAAGAGCAGCGAGATCGGATGAGTGATAACTCTCACAGTCCGCTGCTCATCGCCCCGCGGCTTTTTGACAGCTTTATTTGATAACTTAGGCGAACGTATTCAAGGTCTGCGGCGGCGAAGGTAGGCGAGCTTAGGCGGGCGTATTGGGCCGGCGAAGGCAGAAAAGTAGACGGCTTGATAACTACCCCCCATTATCTCTAGCCCTCTTGCATATTGGTACACACAATTTACCAAAACATCTTACTTATGTATATACCTCTATACGACTGTCAAAAACACTATTGCCAATTCTTGGAAGAAGGAAACCATTCCAAATTGGTCTATAATTCTTAATACTATGGCATACGTATACACTATGGAAAAAGATATATATTTTTTTATTGAGGAAAAGGGATACATACATTTTATATAGTAAATTCAATACAGCAATTAATAAGGCAGAGGGGGGGGGGGTTAAAGAGCTGTTTGGGGGGGATCAGGGAGGTTGGGGGCCAAGGGGGGTCCTACACAGCAGAAGAATTATTTTTTTTTTTTTTTTTTTTAAAAACCTAAAACCCCCCAAAAAGCTTTTATTTTAGTACTGGCAGACTTTCTGCCAGTACTTAAGATGGCGGGGACAATTGTGGGGTGGGGGAGGGAAGGGAGCTGTTTGGGAGGGATCAGGGGGTGGGATGTGTCAGGTGGGAGGCTGATCTCTACACTAAAGCTAAAATTAACCCTGCAAGCTCCCTACAAGCTACCTAAATAACTCCTTCACTGCTAGACATAATATACGTGTGATGCGCAGCGGCATTTAGCGACCTTCTAAATATCAAAAAGCAACGCCAAAGCCATATATGTCTGCTATTTCTGAACAAAGGGGATCCCAGAGAAGCATTTACAACAATTTGTGCCATAATTGCACAAGCTGTTTGTAAATAATTTCAGTGAGAAACCTAAAATTGTGAAGTATTTAAAGTTTTTTTTTAATTTGATCGCATTTGGCGGTGAAATGGTGGCATGAAATATACCAAAATGGGCCTAGATCAATACTTGGGATTGTTTACTACACTACACTAAAGCTAAAATTAACCCTACAAGCTCCCTACATGCTGGTGCGCAGTGGCATTTAGCGGCCTTCTAATTACCAAAAAGCAACGTAAAAGCCATATATGTCTGCTATTTCTGAACAAAGGGGATCCCAGAGAAGCATTTAAAACCATTTGTGCAATAATTGCACAAGCTGTTTGTAAATAATTTCAGTGAGAAACCTAAAGTTTGTGAAAAAATTTGTGAAAAAGTGAACATTTTTTTTTATTTGATCGCATTTGGCGGTGAAATGGTGGAATGAAATATACCAAAATGGGCCTAGATCAATACTTTGGGATGTCTTCTAAAAATATATATACACATGTTAAGGGATATTCAGGGATTCCTGACAGATATCAGTGTCCCAATGTAACTAGCGCTAATTTTGAAAAAAAGTGGTTTGGAAATAGCAAAGTGCTACTTTTATTTAGTGCCCTATAACTTGCAAAAAAAAGCAAAGAACATGTAAACATTGGGTATTTCTAAACTCAGGACAAAATTTAGAAACTATTTAGCATGGGTGTTTTTTGGTGGTTGTAGATGTGCAACAGATTTTGGGGGTCAAACTTTGAAAAAATTGTTTTTTTTCCATTTTTTCCTCATATTTTATAATTTTTTTAATAGTAAATTATAAGATATGATGAAAATAATGGTATCTTTAGAAAGTCCATTTAATGGCGAGAAAAATGGTATATAATATGTGTGGGTACAGTAAATGAGTAAGAGGAAAATTACAGCTAAACACAAAATGTAAAAATAGCCTTGGTCCCAAACGGTCAACAAATGGAAAAGTGCTCTGGTCACTAAGGGGTTAATGTAACAACAAGAGTGATTGAAGCCAAGTGGTTCAAAAAATAGTGAGCTGCTGATACCTAAATGTACTCTAGTATCATTTAAACACACAGTCTCTTTATAAGAAGAATGCATAATAAAAAACAAAACAACTAAGCTAAAACATTTTTGGGTCAACAGTGTTGGAATATTTATGACAATAAAAAAATTTCTTCAGGCTGGCTTTCAGGTGTCCTAACAGTGATACAAGTTAAACTGTTTATTAGAGTTCCCTTTATCTGGGTAAAGAGACACGTCCAACTGCAATTGCAAATTCTCAAATGTTATATATGGTGTGATATCCATAGGCATAATGAACCAGGAGTCCCCTTTGCTCTCCTGGCTAGACCTTTCCTCCATACAGAGCCCATCGAACATCAATACTACAAGGGTTGAAGTATTGAGCTTCCTAGGATATTTTGAAGCTATCGCGTGGCGTGCTCTGTCGGCTTGCTTTTGCTTAGGCAGCAAAACAACATGTTGGGTCGAGTTGGTATTTTGATGCATTTCCATCGTTGGTGGTCTAGTCTTCATCCGAGGCGACTTCACTCGAGGTGAGACTTGTGAAGGTGTTTCTATACCAGTATTGATCTCTTTTCTACTCAGAAGTGAGGAGACCGCGGGGCACCCTTTGCCGCAGCCCCATCCTCCATATATGTTGCCTCTGCCTCTTCCGATTTGCTCCCTGTGTTGGGCTTAGGCAGTTGAAAATGTATTAGAAAGTCCCATGGAGCCCTCTGTATTAGGTCTTTAAAGCAATGTTCTATCTTTTACAGGATGTCATCTAAGCGAGACAGGCAGCCATGTTTGTTGCTTAGTGCTAAATGTCCTAGTAGACTTAAGCTTTCAATATCAAGAAGAGCCTGCTTACTTTGTAGATCTGTGAGATTATGAATAAACTTTCTGTGTCCAGTCCTGACAGGAAACTGAGGGGGGTAGCGCTGCCTGTCGTGAGCCCCTGCTCCAGACTTTTACTGCCAGTCTTGTGTTCCGGCTTCAAAAATACAGTGACTAGCTTAGATTGTAATGTTCTATCTGTTAGTCCAGTAGTACAGGTCACTTTATATGCTCGTTCACTGTGCTAGTTATCCTACACCGGAGGATTGCTGGATATTCAGCAGGAGCACTAAGAAGATACGACCGTCACTTCTTTGACATGCCCCCAAAATAAAATTATTTTTTATAATGGATTCAGTTTATATGTTTTTACTCTTAAAACTTGTAATATACTTTAAACTAATACGACCCGAAACAATGATTATTTCCTTTACTAACTTATTTCTTGCATATTTTGCTGTTAGAAAAATGTACAGTACTCACAAAAATATGTTTTTTTTTACTTTATAGCTGAATCATTAATAAATTTTAAAAAATTCTTTGCAGAGACATTTATACAAATTTCTAAAAGTCTTCCGATGCAGGTCATGGTGCTGCTGTCCAAAGAAGGCTGAAGACTGAAGTCCATTTAAGCAGTCTTCATTAAAAGTAAACTTGAGGTGTCTTTTGTTATTTAACTGTGTAATTTGGGGATCATATGTTATGGATTAGCTAATTAAGATAAGTGAGCGGATTGCTTAGGGGGACTATTAATGTGGTGGTCACATAAAAGGTTTAGATTTATTGGGGTATTTGTACTGGGAGGAAGTCACATTAGGTTTAATGGCGGTGAGGAGATTAGGGTAGTATGGCTAGGTTTATTTGCAAGGGGAAAATAAAGATTATGGTTAATTGTATGGAGGATTAAGTTAGTATTCGGCTATAACTCTAGTTATTATGCAGTATAGGTATCAGTGTTATAGTGGTTGGGTCAGTATCCATCTGCTGGAGATGTTATTTATTGTGTTACATACAGCTTGCTGTTATTTGAGACAGATTTTTTCTCAATTAAATAAATAGTGGGCTTAATAGACTAAACTGATAGTGGTTTTTTTTTTCTTTTAACTAGCCTTACTAGCCTGAATCTGGTCACCGCCCATGGCCTGCTTATAACTGTTTCTACCTAATTGTTGGCCAATATATCATCACAGGCGATATATACCAATATCTAGCTACTGATCACCTACCTATCACCTAGATTACGAGTTTTGCGTTAGAGGCTATGCGGTGCTAATGAGCAGTTTATGCTCACCGTTCACTTACAGACAGCGCTGGTATTACAGGTTTTTACAAACCCGGCGTTAACCGCAAAAAAGTGATCGTAGAGCAAAATTTTGCTCCACATCTCACCTCAATACCAGCGCTGCTTACGTTAGCGGTGAGCTGGCTGAACGTGCTTGTGCACGATCTCCCCAAAGGAATCAACAGGGAGAGCCGTCTGAAAAAAAACCTAACACCTGCAAAAAAGCAGCGTTTAGCTCCTAACGCAGCCCCTAGATTCCTATGGGGAAAATACATTTATGTCTACACCTAACACCCTAACATGAACCCCGAGTCTAAACACCCCTAATCTTACACTTATTAAACCCTAATCTGCTGCCCCCGACATCGCCGACACCTACATTTTTTATTAACCCCTAATCTGCCGCTCCGGACACCACCGCCACCTACATTATACTTATGAACCCCTAATCTGCTACCCCCAACATTGCCGCCACCTACATTATATTTATATTTATCAGCCAATAGTATTTTTTCTACCTTGATTCCGATTGGCTGATAGAATTCTATCAGCCAATCGGAATTGAAGGGACGCCATCTTGGATGACGTCACTTAAAGGAACCGTCATTTAAAAGAAGACTTTGATTGAAAAGAATGCTCCGCGCCGGATGTCTTGAAGATGGATGAAGATAGAAGACGCCGTCTGGATGAAGACTTCTGCCCGTCTGGAGGACCACTTCGCCCGGCTTGGATAAAGACTTCTCCCGGCTTCGGCCCGGTTGGGTGAAGACTTCTCCCGGTAAGGTGATCTTCAAGGGGTTAGTGTTAGGTTTTTTAAGGGGGTATTGGGTGGGTTTTAGAGTAGGGTTGGTTGTGTGGGTGGTGGGTTTTAATGTTGGGGGGGATTTGTACTTTTTACAGGTAAAAGAGCTGATTACTTTGGGGCAATGCCCTGCAAAAGGCCCTTTTAAGGGCTATTTGTAATTTAGTGTAGGGTAGGGCTTTTTTTATTTTGGGGGGGCTTTTTTATTTTGTTAGGGGGATTCGATTAGGTGTAATTAGTTTAAAAATCTTGTAATTTGTTTATTATTTTCTGTAATTTAGTTTTTTTTTTTTTTTGTACTTTAGATAATTTTATTTAATTGTATTTAATTGTATTTAATTTAGGTAAGTCATTTAATTATAGTGTATTGTTAGGTGTAATTGTAACTTAGGTTAGGTTTTATTTTACAGGTAAATTTGTTAATAACTATTCTACCTAGTTAAAATAAATACAAACTTGCCTGTAAAATAAAAATAAACCCTAAGATAGCTACAATGTAACTATTAGTTATATTGTAGCTATCTTAGGGTTTATTTTATAGGTAAGTATTTAGTTTTAAATAGGAATAATTTAGTTAATGATAGTTATTTTTATTTATATTTATTTAAATTATATTTAAGTTAGGGGGTGTTAGGGTTATACTTAGATTTAGGGGTTAATAACTTTAATATAGTGGCGGCGACGTTGGGGGCGGCAGATTAGGGGTTAATAAATGTAGGTAGGTTGCGGCGATGTTAGGAATTGCAGATTAGAGGTTAATAAAATTTAAGTAGTGTTTGCGAGGCGGGAGTGTGGCGGTTTAGGGGTTAATATATTTATTAGAGTGGCAGCGATGTCCGGTTCAGCAGATTAGGGGTTAAAAAATTTATTATAGTGTTTGCGATGTGGGAGGGCCTCGGTTTAGGGGTTAATAGGTAGTTTATGGGTGTTAGTGTACTTTTTAGCACTTTAGTTAAGAGTTTTATGCTACGGCGTTGTAGTGTAAAAATGTAACTACTGACTTTTAAATGCGGTACCAGTCTTGGCAGGAGAGGGTCTACCGCTCACTTTTTGTCAGACTCGTAATACCGGTGCTATGCAAGTCCCATTGAAAAAATAGGATACCCAATTGAAGTAAGTGGATTTGCGATATTTCCAAGTCTGGCCAAAAAAGTGAGCGGTACACCTGTACCTTCAAGACTCGTAATACCAGCGGGCGTTAAAAATCAGCGTTGGCACCAGCCAACGCTGCTTTTTAAGCCTAACGCATAACTCGTAATCTAGCCGCTAGTCTTTGAAAGTCTCATCAATTACCTGACCACTGGCCATATCTTGCTAACACCTGATCACTCACCACAGCCTATCAGTTAAAGGCAATTGTGTCTATTTTGCTTTCTTCTGACACTTGGAAAAGGCTGCCTGAATCAGACCTCTGGCAATAACCTAGCTGTGTCTGTTCACTGGTTATGCCTACCTACATATACCTACTGGTCATATCCTGCAAACATCTGGCCACTGACAATAACCTGCCTTCAACTATCCACTTGCCATACCTATATATGATTACTACTGGTCAAATCCTGCAGCTATCTGATCACTGGCCACAGCCTGTCGGTAAATGACTGTTGGATATATCTTGCTTTTATCTGACCCTTGGTCATGGCTGCCTGTTCAGACTGCTCATAATACCCTAGCTAAATAGTTTATAATTAACCCACTCTATCTACTTCAGGTCAAAACTCTATCCAAAATAGCTTAACCCCACAATAAACTAGGACACCCTCGAAACAATATTTATCTTCTTTTTTAGGACCAGACCAACAAAATTGGGAACTAAAACAAGAAGAAAAAGACGATACTCAGAAGAAGGGGTTGCAGAGGGGGAGCAAAAAGAAAATCTAAAATACTACAAACACCCAAGAACCCAGATTAATGACAGACCACAGATAATAACATAGAGAATAAGGGCATCTATAATTTAAGTAACAACAAGCAACAAAGACGCGCCCCATGTGTGTATCAATCAATAAAGGTAAGTGCGATATGACGGATCACGGATACTCACACTTTGACAAAGCAATCTAATGTGCTGGTAGACACATGCTGATACTACAGGGATTAAAGATTATTAGGTAATTGCATAAAGAAAACGTAGCACTGTTCTAAAAAAAGTAAGACACACTTTAATAAAAATACGTACATGTACATTAAAATACAATATAAAATCAAAGTACTACCAGGGGATCTGTTTACATATCAAACACCTCTGTGTAATGCGACACATTTCTCTGTGACTACATGTGCCGTTTCATACAATCTTAGTTGTGGAAGAAAACCACAATTTTATTATAAAGCCCGCTGATAAAGGAGGTGGTTATTCTAAATCAAGTAGACTATAAAATTATGATAAAGACATTTTTAAAAGCTGAGAAAATCTATCAAAAAAGTTACCCTACATATGCCTACCAATTGTTTTTGTGACTCCATTTAGACAAAGCTAAAATTAAAGGTATAATAGACGAGAAAGAATATAAGTTCCTATGTCCATTACACCCAAGAATCCCAGTGCTTTATGCACTACCCAAAATTCATAAATCTATTACAGATCCCCCAGTTAGACCTATAATATCCGGAATTCCTTAACTGCTAATCTTTCGCTATACGTTGTTAAATACCTGCAGAAATATTTCTGTGTTCTTCCATCATATTTGAAGGACTCTACAAGTCTCTTTTTTTAAACTTCTTTATATTAAGAAAAGTTCAGGTTTACAACATGCAGGTGAATACAGACAGATCGATCAGTGCTATTCAAGAGATCAGTAAAGATATTTCAAGTAGACATTATCAAAGAGCACTTGTTGCAACAAATATGAAAATAGAGGGCATTCATTACAAAGACACCTTACCATGAGCATATTATCCTGTGGCAGATTTATACAATAGGTAATTAAATAGGATGTGAAACAAGATTACATGATGGTACATTCATTGCATATAGAATATCTGTTTGCTGCACAGATATACTGAAGCTTTCTCATGGTCTGTCTCCCGAACTTTCCCATTTTTTAACTATGTTAAACATATAAACCAAACTAAACAAATCTGGACAAAACAAATCAAAACAAAAAAAGGACTAAACACCTATACAACCAAATTTGATTCTGTTAAACAGGGATAGGTATATGTCTGATGAACCAATAACTATTGCGCTGCTTTTGCGTGTTAAATTGTGTACAGGGATATTAGAGAAAATATTTTTGGTTCATTCTATGGTTAGAGTGATGGGATTAGCGTGGTTATTGATTACAATGATTCCACCAAAAAGGGCGAATAGCCATGCACATAGGCAAGGACGAAAGATACAATGGAGGTATGCCTCGCAAAATTCAGTTTAGCGTGGGGTTGTAAGGAATCTAAAAGAAACGTATAGTGGACAATAGAAATGACTACGCCTGATATGATATTATTTTACAATATAGTATCAAATAGAGCAATGCATTTCAGCTTCACATAGCCTTTGTCGACAAAGGCTATGTGAAGCTGAAACGCATTGCTCTATTTGCTAATGAGTTTGGTCCTATCCCGGACACTGTAGTTGCTCAGCGGTGGCAAATATTCATTGAATACACGCTGACAAACTGCTATCTGGGAGTACGCAAAAGTTGCGGTTTATCTTTGGAGGTCCCTGGATTGCTGGATTTCAAACAAGATTGGGATTTCCTAAACCAGTCCGGTTTATATCTGACTCCAGTACTTGTGGGGGATTTTGAAGCTAACCCTCTGGCTCTTCTATTGTGAGGATAAGCTCGCTGGACAGCTTTTAATAGTTCAGTCTGCACCTGTGGCACTTCTCAAGTGCTTTCATTCTAGTAAGTGATTCTCTATCGTATGTGGGGGTCTCTGTTATCTACGATCTCACACTATTGTGGCGCCTCCTTTTTTTCTACCCTATAACTTTAATAAATATATTAACCCCTAATCTGCCGATCGGACATCGCCGCCACTTTAATAAATATATTAACCCCTAAACCGCCGCACTCCCGCCTCGCAAACACTAATTAAATTTTATTAACCCCTAATCTTCCGTCCCTAACATCGCCGACACCTACTTACATTTATTAACCCCTAATCTGCCACCCCCAACGTCGCCGCAACTATATTAAAGGTATTAACCCCTAAACCTAAGTCTAACCCTAACCCTAACACCCCCCTAACTTAAATATAATTTAAATTAAACTAAATAAATTTAACATAATTAAATAAATGAATCCTATTTAAAACGAAATGCTTACCTATAAAATAAACCTTAAGATAGCTACAATATAACTAATAGTTACATTGTAGCTAGTTTAGGATTTATATTTATTTTACAGGCAACTTTGTATTTATTTTAACTAGGTACAATAGTTATTAAATAGTTATTAACTATTTAATAACTACCTAGCTAAAATAAGTACAAAATTAGCTGTAAAATAAATCCTAACCTAAGTTACAATAACACCTAACACTACACTATCATTAAATAAATTACCTAAACTACCTTAAAAGGGCCTTTTGCGGGGCATTGCTCCAAAGTAATCAGCTCTTTCACCTGTAAAAAAAATACAATACCCCCCAACATTAAAACCCACCACCCACACACCCATCCCTACTCTAAAACCCACCCAATCCCCCCTTAATAAAACCTAACACTACCCCCCTGAAGATCTCCCTACCTTGAGCCGTCTTCACCCAGCTGGGCACAAGTGGTCCTCCAGAGGGTCCAAAGTCTTCATCTGATCCGGGCAGAAGAGGAAGACTCCGTGTCGGCTGGATTGAAGATGGACGCGCTCCGCTCCAGATGGATGAAGATAGAAGATGCCGCTTGGATGAAGATTTCTGCCGCTTTTAGGACCTCTTCTGCCCAGATCGGATGAAGACTTCGGACCCTCTGGAGGACCACTTGTGCCCGGCTGGGTGAAGACAGCTCAAGATAGGGAGATCTTCAGAGGGGTAGTGTTAGGTTTTATTAAGGGGGGATTGGGTGGGTTTTAGAGTAGGGTTGGGTGTGTGGGTGGTGGGTTTTAATGTTGGGGGGTATTGTATTTTTGTTACAGGTGAAAGAGCTGATTACTTTGGGGCAATGCCCTGCAAAAGGCCCTTTTAAGGGCTATTTGTAATTTAGTATAGGGTAGGGAATTTTATTATTTTGGGGGGCTTTTTTATTTTATTAGGGGGATTAGATTAGGTGTAATTAGTTTAAAATTCTTAATTTTTTTTCTGTAATTTAGTGGGGGGGTTTTCTCGTAATTTAGTTTATTTAATTTAATTGTTATTAATTGTAGGTAGTTTAGGTAATTTATTTAATGATAGTGTAGTGTTAGGTGTAAGTGTAACTTAGGCTAGGACTTATTTTACAGGTAATTTTGTACTTATTTTAGTTAGGTAGTTATTAAATAGTTAATAACTATTTAATAACTATTCTACCTAATTAAAATAAATACAAAGTTGCCTGTAAAATAAATATAAATCCTAAGCTAGCTACAATGTAACTATTAGTTATATTGTAGCTAGCTTAGGGTTTATTTTATCAGTAAGTATTTAGTTTTAATTAGGATTAATTTATTTAATTATGTTAAATTTATTTTGTTTAATTTAAATTATATTTAAGTTATATATATTGTAGCTAGCTTAGGGTTTATTTTATCAGTAAGTATTTAGTTTTAATTAGGATTAATTTATTTAATTATGTTAAATTTATTTTGTTTAATTTAAATTATATTTAAGTTAGGGGGGGTGTTAGGGTTAGACTTAGGTTTAGGGGTTAATAAATTTATAATAGTGGCGGCAACGTTGGCGGTGGCAGTTTAGGGGTTAATAAATTCAATATAGTTGCGGCGACATTGGGGGGGCGTAGATTAGAGATTAATAAATATAATGTAGGTGTTGGCGATGTTGGGAGCAGTAGATTACGGGTTCATAGGGATAATGTAGGTGACGGCGGTGTCTGGAGTGGCATATTAGGAGTTAATAAATGTAATATAGTTGCAGTGACGTTGGGGGGGCAGATTAGGGGTTAATAACTATAATGTAGGTGTTGGCGATGTTGGGGGCAGTAGATTAGGGGTTCATAGGGATAATGTAGGTGGTGGCGGTGTCCGGAGTGGCAGGTTAGGGGTTAATAATATAATGTAGGTGTCAGCGATAGTGGGGGGGGGGCAGATTAGGGGTTAATAAATATAAGATTAGGTGTTTTTACACTCGGGGTTCATGTTAGGGTGTTAGGTGTAGACATAAAATTAATTTCCCCATAGGAAACAATGGGGCTGCGTTAGGAGCTGGACGCTGCTTTTTTGCATGTGTTAGGTTTTTTTCAGCCAGCTCAGCCCCATTGTTTCCTATGGGGAAATCGTGCACGAGCACGCTTAGCCAGCTCACCGCTACCGTAAGCAACGCTGGTATTTAGGTGAGATGTGGAGCTAAATTCTGCTCTACACTCGCCTTTTTGTGGCTAACGCCGGGAAAAAAAGGCTCGTTAGCCCTGCAAGCCTTACCGACAAAAACTCGTAATCTAGCCGTAAGAATTTATTTCAGCTTAGATAAATTGGCATAGGAATTGGTTGTTCGCACAAATAATATACACAATATCTGATGTTTTAAATTGGAATGATATAGGATACATTGTGGCTATATAGCTGATTGTACTGCTTGAATGTTAGTGGCTTATATCTTGGTGTATCATTGTGATATTTTAAATGCAACTCTGATTTGAGAGACTATTGTGAATAAAGCAACTTTTATGATCTTTGCATAGCATATTATAACAGTTTAAACGTGTAAAGTATTGATTCATATCTGGCTTTCTACAAATATATTTCAATGTGTCTATAAATTTTAACTAATATAAAGAATTTACGAATTTACATTAATTTTATTGTCTTGGTATATGCATTTTTTTATTGGGGGTTTATTTTAACAAATAATTATTAAATATATTGTGTTATAACCCAGCCATATACTGACATATTATTTGGAAGCACTTGCACGAGATATTATTAATATTTATCACATTTATATAATATATTTGTAGTAAATAGAAATTATTATTAAAAAAATATATATATATAAAAACAAAAATTGTAAAAAAAAAATTGAATCTAAAAAAAAAAGTATTATTATTAAAAAATGTTATTGTGATTAAATATTTAAAAGTTAATGTTAATATCTTGAAATATTATTAAAAATTAATTTTGAAAAATTGATGAAATATTAATTTTTCATATTTCAAAATTGATATTAATATTTTTGAAAGTATATATTTTTTTCTCTCTTATTAGTCAAAATTGTATTAGCGTTTTTATCTTATTAAGTATAACACTAAAATATCTATGTCTTCAGCAAAAAGTAACGCTAGCGTTTCTGTATATGATGAAAATGTGTCCTCCCAAAGATCCTCTGTTCATGAAATGGCTCAGGCAGAAACTCTTAGATTCAAAGCCATGAGCCACCTCATGAGCAAGCTTGATATTGGGGACGATGTCTCCATGTATATTAAGGAGTGTAAAGCTAAGGCCAAAGATTTAGTTAAAGATATGTGGGTTGAAGATGGTGAATTATATCAAATTTTGCTGCAACTTAGTAAATGCACGGAATTTAGAGGGCATGATGAATTAATTTTCAAAACTTGGCCGATCCTAATGTATTTGAGCTGTGAGATGTCTAGCCAAATGGCAGGACAAGACAGACAATTAGGACAGCTAAGGGATGAAAATTATTCATTACGAGAATTTGAAGAAACCTTTATTAATGGAAAGGTAGAGGTTCTAGAAGCTAATAAAAAGGTTTCTGCCTTAAATAAATATATTTAGAAATTAGTGGCTGAATTTAAAGCTTTAGAAGAAGACTATGAAAATAAAACTTTAAAATCTAGATATCGTGGGGCTGAAAAAGGATATGAACAAGAAATAAATGAATTGAAAAGACAAATCAGAAGCAATAAGGAACCTTTGAGTAATAACACTAATGCTGAAATGATTAACTCAATTAAGGACTGGGTCAGAAATGAGTTTCAAAATACCAGGCGGGAGGATAGACAAAAGTACCCAAATTATAGCCCTAATTCAGGCCCAGAGATAACTTTTCCCCTTAGGCAATTACCTAACTCTGGAAGAAAAGATGATTATTACACCTCAGAGGAAGAGGTCAGTTACTATAGCGGGTCAGAAGGGGGGGCTAGCTTTTCAGACAGCCCATATAAAAATGCACGGGTGAAAATTCAGCATAGTAAAGATAGGACAGATAAAAGGCACTCTAACTCAAACAATAAGTTCCCAATTAAATCCAGTAATGTACTTAATAAAATGTATGACACCCCTACAATAATTAAATTCCTAAGTAACGCAGTATGCCTAGGTCTGTTTAACACGCTAAGGGGCAGACGGCTGCAATGGGGTTCTGAATCATAAATAAACGCATCAGACATTAACAAGAAGGGGTTGGATTTTGACAAAGACTCCAGGTTTCTTTTTTTTGCTTGCTCTGTTGGGACAATCGTGTTGCAAAGCATCATAAAGGCCAACAACACTGTGAGACAATATATAGAAAGCACAGCCACTTATATCACTTCAGGGGGCAAGCTGTACAGAGGCTTTGCTAGAGCAGAGTTTTGACCTGGCGATGCATGGAAACACTTTATTTGGAGGTCCCATCTCCTAGACATCTGTGTCCCCATACTCTATCCCCACTATATATAGCCCTCATAGTTTAGAGAAGAGAGGTCTACATGGACACTGCTTTTTTCTGGTCCCTATTGCTCCCTGCCTGTGCTATATCACCAGGGATAAGCTACAAATTGAGTAGCATTTGCTACATACATATGCTCATTCACTCTCCTGTCCCGCTCACCCCCCTTAGCTGAAAGGTATGCCTAATAAAAGAACAAGTAGAGCAGAAAAATCTTTACCTACCAAGTCAATGAACCAATACCTGAAACCCATAGACACTGGAAAGGACAATACTGGGGAGATATGGCTGACAAAGTCAGCACTCCTAACCCTTCTGTACATAACAGTGACACCTCCTTGGCTCAATATATCACAAAGTATGACATCCAGCATCTTTCCTCTAAGGAAGATATCAAGGGTGTACTAACTGAAATGAGAGGCCTGTTTTGGCGACCTTAGGAAGGATATGGCGGCCCTAGAAACAAGAGTTGCTAAAGTAGAAAAAACTACTAACGCCGCCTCTTCCTCTCTACAACAGCACACTTCACACCTTCACAACCATCCCGACAACCTCCAATTTCTCAATGACAGACTAGAGGACCTTGATAATAGGGGCCGTAGGAATAACCTACGCATTCGTGGAGTCTCTGAGACAGTGTCCCCGCAGAACATTGAAGGATACCTACAGGCCCTATTTTGGATCATAAAAGGGACACCAGCATCTCCAGAGGTGCTTATAGAAAGAGCTCACAGGGCCCTGAGACCCGAGCCCCCTAATAAAGCTCCCCCGAGGGACATTATTATTAAATTTTTAAATTATAAAGACAAGGACGAGATTCTTCAAGGAGCCCGAAGGAACAGGGACGGACTGACAAGTCGGGCAAATCGGCCCTTGCCCGTTGGCCCTGCACCTTAGGGGCCCCATGCATCATGTTGCTGCAAAAAAAATTTACATTTTGTAACATAAAAGTTTGTAATATAAAATTTGTAATATAAAATTTATTATATATATTGTGAAAACAAAGGAAGATGGAAGTCAGATGGAAGTCATGCGCACACAGCAGTTAGAGGCAGCAGTGCACTGCGGGGCATAGAAGAGTGGGGACATGTGGTCGAGGTTGCTTGCAGGCGAGCAGGAAGCTGGAGGCAAGTAAGAATAACTTGCACTACGGCAGGATAAGGCAGCGATCTGACTACACTGCTACTGTCTGCAGCAGGGTAACCGGTTATAAATCTAAACAAGCTCCGGGCCAGGGAGGGGAAGAGAGGCTCAGTGGAAGTGAATAACACATGTGGCAATGGCATATACTTATGCCTGGAGATTTATCCAATAAAATATTTGTTTTATATATGTAATGTAGGTGTCTGAAAATAAAACAATTATTTTATTGAATAAATCTCCAGAAATAAGTATATGCAGCAAGTTATTCAAATAATTCAGACTGCTTTCACTTTCACTGAGCCTGTCTCCCCGCTCCCTCTCTCCCCCTCCCCGGAGTTTGTTAAGATTTATAATAACCCTGCCGTGTGCTGTGTGTTTAAGTTCCCTTTAAAGAGACAGCACCCTTGTAGTTGTCATTCCATAAAATAAGCTTTTGGCAGCTGTGCAGTCATCTCTGATAGCCTAGGGGTTAAATGTAAGTGTAAAAGAATATGGTGAGCGCATATTACTAGAACAAAAAGGGTTTTTTACCTTCCTGTAAATTATCTACTAAAGATAAGCCTGTTTATGTGTTTCAGTAACACCTCTTTATTGCCATTTCTGTATTTTAATCAGTGGCAATGGAGAGGTTAATAACTAAGCAAGTGCTGCTTTGCGTTTTCAGAAACATGTCTGATATTCCTCTTTATGTGACAAGATTGACATGCCATATATTTGGCACTTGGAAAAGGTAATTGCAATGGGATTTCATCAGTGTCCTAGTGAAAGAATAGAGGAGCAGGTGGGCTTCCTTAGCAGTTGCTGAGATACTTTCAGTTGTGCTCTGAATGGGATTGAAGATTTTTAGAATTGTCATATTTCCTATTGTGAGACATTACTTCCTCTAGGGATTTGCTCCTATATAAGATAGACTGCTGGTCTCTGACAGCTGAGGACCTGAACTAACATGAAAAGCGCAGCAAGTTGTTTCAAGGACATTGTTGGCTTAGAACATACTTATTTGGGGAAACCGTTACCTTCATAGACGTCCACGGTAGCAGCCGCTCCGGTCCCACACTGGCTGAAAACGCCACCAGAAGTTCCAGGGGGAAGGGAATAGGTGTGAAGCCCTAGGGGGTGCACGCCAAAAATGCGTCCGGTTCCGCCGCAGGAAAAGCGACTGGAGAGAAACAATCAGCTGCACCGTTACCTTCCAGGGTATTCGCTGTAGCTACATCCTTTACGGCCTGGGGAACTGTAAGCATGTAGCAGTGGATTTATAAAAATGTAATTTTGTCTCCTGTGGGAAAACCGTAAATGGACAGTGTAGGTTATTACCCCCCAAAGATGGTCTATTATAACATATTATGTATATAATCATTTCTATATGAGCCTTAATCCTCCTTTATTGTCATGTTTAAAAAAACTTTAAAGTTTATCTTGTTTTTTTCCTGTCACATTTTATCTCTGTCCTCGTCGTATCTTATGTTCAGTATCGCAGTATTCTATCAAGGTAAAATAGTGGGAGTAATTGATGCCTTTAAAAAAATACAGATTTTAAGGACTGTTATAGAGTTAAAGGGACATGATATTGCAATTTAGTGAAGGAGCGTGCATGTGTCTGGAGCACTATATGACAGCAGTATTGCAATAATGTTATCCGCAAGAGCCCTAAATGGTAGCACTGTTTCCTACCATGTAGTGCTCCAGACACCTGCCAACGCTGGTCTTCAACCCAGAATAACATGGGAACTAAGCAAATGTTATCATAGAAGTAATTGGAGTAGTAAAGTAAAAATGTAGCAGGGTTAGCCTTGCAAAGTCAGCAGGGTGCATACATAACAATATAGAAAAATCTCAAGGTATTTACCGTCCCTTTAACCTCCTTGCAATGTGGATTAGGAGAAAGGTGCACTTTAAAACTATGCTTCCCACATAAAACACAGTAGTATAAGATTCTAGTTTAGAAAGATATGAGTCCCCTCTTCAATTGTTTAGTTTTGAGTTTTCGAGCTATATTTTCTAATTTTAGCAATATTTATCTGACTCATTACCATTATAATATCACATTATAAGTGTGAATAACTTAAAGGGACAGTAAACCTAACAAATAAGCTTACCACCATGTTTCTAAAGCAAAGGGTTATATAGATATTTTGCAGTGAAAACAGAATGCCCCTCCCGGCTCTACTGAGCGGGTCTGTTTTCTTATCCTAAGCGCATCTGGGCATGCTGTCTAATCACAGCCAGCCCGATCATGCTATTAAACTCAATGTAGCTCGCTCCCACTACCAGACCAGAGTGGGAGCGAGCTACATTGAGTTTAATAGCGCGATCGGGCGTGCTGTGACTAGACAGCGTGCCCGTGATGCGCTTAGGAGAAGAAAACAGACCAGCTCAGTAGAGCCAGGAGCGGCGTTCTGTTTTTGTTGCAAAATATCTATATAACCCTTTGCTTTAGAAACATGGCGGTAAGCTAATGTTATATAATTCTGCACTATGCAGAATTATATAAAATTATTTTCTAGGTTTAC
The DNA here is from genome assembly GCF_027579735.1 of Bombina bombina. NCBI lineage: Eukaryota > Metazoa > Chordata > Amphibia > Anura > Bombinatoridae > Bombina > Bombina bombina. The sequence continues at coordinate 130,244,730 of NC_069509.1, read as the reverse complement.
TGCCCCTTTAAAGGGACATTAAACCCCCCAAAAAATCTTTCATTATTCAAATAGAGAATACAATTTTTCAAAAGTTTCCAATTTACTTCTATTATCAAATTTGTTTTGTTCTCATGTTATTCTTTGTTGAACAGATACCTAGGTAGGTAGTGTGCACTTGCCTGAAGCTCTACATGACAGGAAATAGTGCTGTCATCTAGTGCTCCTGCTAATGTATAACATTGTTGCAAAACTGCAGCCATATAGTGCTGTAGACACAGGAATCTCTGTGGTTCGGTTGAACGCCCCCGTGTCTAGTTGCGTCAAGGCCTCTATGGAATACACCTTCTCGTGGGCACCCAAATGATCTGGGTCTACCTCTGAAGGGCCAGCCGCATCCCCCCAGAGATGGGACTGAAACACAAGGTGAGGGTCCCATGTAGGCTGTTATTTGCAGGCACTTTGCCACCTTCTCCTCAGTATGCTGAGTCGTGATAGATTGTAGGCCTCCAGATTACAAATAGCCCTCTCCATATGCGTGCGTTCCATGAGGGACTTGAGGCGATCAAGTCTGCTGCATAGTTTGTGCTCGAACAGCCAATAGAATGCAAGATCAATCCTATTGGCTGATTGGATCAGCCAATAGGATTTATCCTACCTTAATTCCGATTGGCTGATAGAATCCTATCAGCCAATCAGAATTCAAGGGACGCCATCTTGGATGACGTAATTTAAAGGAACCTTCATTCAGTGTTAGGACGTCGTTTGAAGAGGATGGCTCCGCGTCGGCTGGCTTGAAGATGGATCCGCTCCGGATGGATGAAGATAGAAGATGCCGCTTGGATGAAGACTTCTGCCACTTGAAGGACCTCTTCTGCCCGGATCAGATGAAGACTTCTGCCCCTCTGGAGGTCCACTTGTGCCCGGCTAAGTGAAGACGGCTCAAGGTAGGGAGATCTTCAGGAGGGTAGTGTTAGTTTTTTTTAAGGGGGGATTGGGTGGGTTTTAGAGTAGGGTTGGGTGTGTGGGTGGTGGGTTTTAATGTTGGGGGGGTATTTTTTTACAGGTGAAAGAGCTGATTACTTTGGGGCAATGCCCCGCAAAAAGCCCTTTTAAGGGCTATTTGTAATTTAGTATAGGGTAGGGAATTTTATTATTTTGGGTGGATTTTTTATTTTATTTGGGCGATTAGATTAGGTGTAATTAGTTTAAAATTCTTGTAATTTTTTTTTATTTTCTGTAATTTAGTGTGTTTTTTTTTGTAATTTAGTTTATTTAATTTAATTGTATTTAATTGTAGGTAGTTTAGGTAATTTATTTAATGATAGTGTAGTGTTAGGTGTAATTGTAACTTAGGTTAGGGTTTATTTTACAGGTAATTTTGTACTTATTTTAGCTAGGTAGTTATTAAATAGTTAATAACTATTTAATAACTATTGTACCTAGTTAAAATAAATACAAAGCTGCCTGTAAAATAAATATAAATCCTAAGCTAACTACAATGTAACTATTAGTTATATTGTAGCTATCCTACGCCTAGATTTGGAGTTTTGCGGCCAAGGGGGTGCGTTAGCTACGCGTGCTTTTTTCTGGCCGCACCTTTTAAATACCGCTGGTATTTAGAGTTCACAGAATGGCAGGGTTTTCAGTGCGTTAGGCTCCAAAAAGGGAGCGTAGAGCATAATTTAACGCCACTGCAACTCTAGATACCAGCGGTGCTTACGGACGCGGCCAGCCTCAAAAACGTGCTCGTGCACGATTCCCCCATAGGAAACAATGGGGCTGTTTGAGCTGAAAAAAAACCTAACACCTGCAAAAAAGCCGCGTTCAGCTCCTAACGCAGCCCCATTGTTTCCTATGGGGAAGCACTTCCTACATCTGCACCTAACACCCTAACATGAACCCCGAGTCTAAACACCCCTAACCTTACACTTATTAACCCCTATTCTGCCGCCCCCGCTATCGCTGACCCCTGCATATTTTTTTAACCCCTAATCTGCCGCTCCGTAAACCGCCGCTACTTACATTATCCCTATGTACCCCTAATCTGCTGCCCCTAACACCGCCGACCCCTATATTATATTTATTAACCCCTAATCTGCCGCCCCCAACGTCGCCTCCACCTAGCTACACTTATTAACCCCTAATCTGCCGACCGGACCTGAGCGCTTCTATAATAAATGTATTAACCCCTAATCCGCCTCACTCCCGCCTCAATAACCCTATAAGAAATAGTATTAACCCCTAATCTGCCCTCCCTAACATTGCCGACGCCTAACTTCAAGTGTTAACCCCTAATCTGCCGATCGGAGCTCACCGCTACTCTAATAAAATTTTTAACCCCTAAAGCTAATTCTAACCCTAACACCCCCCTAGGTTAAAAATAATTTTATTCTAACAAAATAAATTAACTCTTATTAAATAACTTATTCCTATTTAAAGCTAAATACTTACCTGTAAAATAAACCCTAATATAGCTACAATATAAATTATAATTACATTGTAGCTATTTTAGGATTAATATTTATTTTACAGGCAACTTTGTAATTATTTTAACCAGGTACAATAGCTATTAAATAGTTAATAACTATTTAATAGTTACCTAGTTAAAATAATAACAAAATTACCTGTAAAATAAATCCTAACCTAAGTTACAATTAAACCTAACACTACACTATCAATAAATTAATTAAATAAAATACCTACAATTATCTACAATTAAACCTAACACTACACTATTAATAAATAAATTAAATACAATTCCTACAAATAAATACAATTAAATAAACTAACTAAAGTACAAAAAATAAAAAAGAACTAAGTTACAAAAAATAAAAAAATATTTACAAACATTAGAAAAAAATTACATCAATTTTAAACTAATTACACCTACTCTAAGCCCCCTAATAAAATAACAAAGCCCCCCAAAATAAAAAAAATGCCCTACCCTATTCTAAATTACAAAAGTTCAAAGCTCTTTTACCTTACCAGCCCTGAACAGGGCCCTTTGCGGGGCATGCCCCAAAGAATTCAGCTCTTTTGCCTGTAAAAAAAAACATTCAATACCCCCCCAACATTACAACCCACCACCCACATACCCCTAATCTAACCCAAACCCCCCTTAAATAAACCTAACACTAAGCCCCTGAAGATCTTCCTACCTTGTCTTCACCATGCCAGGTTCACCGATCGGTCCAGAGTCTTGATCCAAGCCCAAGCGGGGGGCTGAAGAGTGACGTCCATCCTCGGGCTGAAGTCTGGATCCAAGCGGCGGCTGAAGAAATCCATCATCGGGCTGAAGTCGGAAGTCCATCATCGGGATGAAGTCTTCTATCAAGCCGCATCTTCAATCTTCTTTCTTCTGGAGCGGAGCGGAGCCATCTTCTTTCCAAACGACGCGGATCCAACCTCTTCAACCGACGCCTACTCGCTGAATGAAGGTTCCTTTAAGGGACGTCATCCAAGATGGCGTCCCTCGAATTCCGATTGGCTGATAGGATTCTATCAGCCAATCGGAATTAAGGTAGGAAAATTCTGATTGGCTGATGGAATCAGCCAATCAGAATCAAGTTCAATCCGATTGGCTGATCCAATCAGCCAATCAGATTGAGCTCGCATTCTATTGGCTGTTCCGATCAGCCAATAGAATGCGAGCTCAATCTGATTGGCTAATCGGATCAGCCAATCGGATTGAACTTGATTCTGATTGGCTGATTCCATCAGCCAATCAGAATTTTCCTACCTTAATTCCGATTGGCTGATAGAATCCTATCAGCCAATCGGAATTCGAGGGACGCCATCTTGGATGACGTCCCTTAAAGGAACCTTCATTCGGCGAGTAGGCGTCGGTTGAAGAGGTTGGATCCGCGTCGGTTGGAAAGAAGATGGCTCCGCTCTGCTCCGCTCCAGAAGAAAGAAGATTGAAGATGCGGCTTGATAGAAGACTTCATCCCGATGATGGACTTCCGACTTCAGCCCGATGATGGATTTCTTCAGCCGCCGCTTGGATCCAGACTTCAGCCCGAGGATGGACGTCACTCTTCAGCCCCCCGCTTGGGCTTGGATCAAGACTCTGGACCGATCAGTGAACCTGGCATGGTGAAGACAAGGTAGGAAGATCTTCAGGGGCTTAGTGTTAGGTTTATTTAAGGGGGGTTTGGGTTAGATTAGGGGTATGTGGGTGGTGTGTTGTAATGTTGGGGGGGGTATTGTATGTTTTTTTTTACAGGCAAAAGAGCTGAATTCTTTGGGGCATGCCCCGCAAAGGGCCCTGTTCAGGGCTGGTAAGGTAAAAGAGCTTTGAACTTTTGTAATTTAGAATACGGTAGGGCATTTTTTTATTTTGGGGGGCTTTGTTATTTTATTAGGGGGCTTAGAGTAGGTGTAATTAGTTTAAAATTGTTGTAATTTTTTTCTAATGTTTGTAAATATTTTTTTATTTTTTGTAACTTAGTTCTTTTTTATTTTTTGTACTTTAGTTAGTTTATTTAATTGTATTTATTTGTAGGAATTGTATTTAATTTATTTATTGATAGTGTAGTGTTAGGTTTAATTGTAGATAATTGTAGGTATTTTATTTAATTAATTTATTGATAGTGTAGTGTTAGGTTTAATTGTAACTTAGGTTAGGATTTATTTTACAGGTGATTTTGTAATTATTTTAACTATTTTAGCTATTAAATAGTTCTTAACTATTTAATAGCTATTGTACCTGGTTAAAATAAATACAAAGTTGCCTGTAAAATAAATATTAATCCTAAAATAGCTACAATATAATTATTATTTATATTGTAGCTATATTAGGGTTTATTTTACAGGTAAGTATTTAGCTTTAAATAGGAATAATTTATATAATAAGAGTTAATTTATTTCGTTAGATTTAAATTATATTTAACTTAGGGGGGTGTTAGTGTTAGGGTTAGACTTAGCTTTAGGGGTTAAAAAATGTATTAGAATAGCGGTGAGCTCCGGTCGGCAGATTAGGGGTTAATGTTTGAAGTTAGGTGTCGGCGATGTTAGGGAGGGCAGATTAGGGGTTAATACTATTTATTATAGGGTTATTGAGGCGGGAGTGAGGCGGATTAGGGGTTAATAACTTTATTATAGTAGCGGTGAGGTGCGGTCGGCAGATTAGGGGTTAATGTTTGAAGTTAGGTGTCGGCGATGTTAGGGAGGGCAGATTAGGGGTTAATACTATTTATTATAGGGTTATTGAGGCGGGAGTGAGGCGGATTAGGGGTTAATAACTTTATTATAGTAGCAGTGTGGTCCGCTCGGCAGATTAGGGGTTAATAAGTGTAGGTAGGTGGCGGCGACGTTGTGGGGGGCAGATTAGGGGTTAATAAATATAATATAGGGGTCGGCGGTGTTAGGGGCAGCAGATTAGGGGTACATAGGGATAATGTAAGTAGCGGCGGTGTACGGAGCGGCAGATTAGGAGTTAATAATAATATGCAGGGGTCAGCGATAGCGGGGGCGGCAGATTAGGGGTTAATAAATATAATATAGGGGTCGGCGGTGTTAGGGGCAGCAGATTAGGGGTTCATAAGGATAACGTAGGTAGCGGTCGGCAGATTAGGGGTTAAAAAAATTTAATAGAGTGGCGGCGATGTGGGGGGACCTCGGTTTAGGGGTACATAGGTAGTTTATGGGTGTTAGTGTACTTTAGAGCACAGTAGTTAAGAGCTCTATGAACCGGCGTTAGCCCAGAAAGCTCTTAACTACTGTTTTTTTTCTGCGGCTGGAGTTTTGTCGTTAGATTTCTAACGCTCACTCCAAATACCGGAGTTAGAAAGATCCCATTGAAAAAATAGGATACGCAATTGACGTAAGGGGATCTGCGGTATGGAAAAGTCGCGGCTGGAAAGTGAGCGTTAGACCCTTTAATGACTGACTCCAAATACCAGAGGGCGTTAAAAACCAGCGTTAGGAGCCTCTAACGCTGGTTTTGACGGCTACTGCCCAACTCTAAATCTAGGCCTTAGGGTTTATTTTATAGGTAAGTATTTAGTTTTAAATAGGATTAATTTATTTAATTATTTTAAATTTATTTAGTTTAATTTAAATTATATTTAAGTTAGGGGGGTTAGGGTTAGGTTTAGACTTAGGTTTAGGGGTTAATAAATTTAATATAGTAGGGGTGGCAGATTAGGGGTTAATAAATGTAAGTAGGTGTCGGCGATGTTAGGGACAGCAGATTAGGGGTTAATAAAATTTAACTAGTGTTTGCGAGGCGGGAGTGCGGCGGTTTAGGAGTTAATATATTTATTACAGTGGCGGCGATGTCCGGTCGGCAGATTAGGGGTTAATATATTTATTTAAGTGTTTCCGATGTGGGGGGCTCGGTTTAGGGGTTAATAGGTAGTTTATGGGTGTTAGTGTACTTTTTAGCACTTTAGTTAAGAGTTTTATGTTCCGGCGTTAGCCCATAAAACTCTTAACTACTGACTTTTAAATTCAGTAGAAGTCTTGACAGGAGAGGGTCTACCGCTCACTTCTTCCAAGACATGTAATACCAGCGTTAGGCAAATCCCATTAAAAAGATAGTATACGCAATTGACGTAAGGGGATTTGCGGTAGCCTCAAGTCGCGGAAGAAATGTGAGCGGTACACCTGTACCTGCCAGACTCGTAATACCAGCGTTAGGAAAAAAGCAGCATGGGGACCTCTCAACGCTGCTTTTTAAGGCTAACGCCAAACTCGTAATCTAGGCGATAGTGTTTTAAGATGCATCATATTAGTCTTATGCTTAATTAGGGAGGTGATGTCTCTGATGCTCCATGAAGTAATCCTTAATATTTTATTTTTAACCATAAAAATGTTAGAGAAGGAAAATAATTATAAATATTATATAAGTTGATAGGAGGTTTCAAAACCTAAAACGGATAGATACTCAAGCACATATATCTTGTAGGCTCCCAATTTAACCCTAATTGTTTGATAAAATCTTGTGTTGTTTTAATATCCTCAAAAAAAAAACCATCAGGTGTTCTAATTCTCAGTCTTGGTGGTTACATGATAGTTGAATCTTGCCCAGACTTCACCCATCGTGTACAAACAACTACCATTTCCCTTCTCTTACAAAAAGTTTCAGAGGAAATATCATGAAAAAAAAGATTTGATCATCAAATTACTCATCTTAAAATATAGATTAAAAAGTTGAAGTTTATCCTGACTGGGCGGGGATTTTTAGAGCTATTTCTATCTGCTATTTCTAGGCTTGTGTGATGAGCACGTTCCACAGCTAATGGTATTTTATCGGCAAGCAGGCCTAATAGATTAAGTAGCTGAAGAGCTGCAAAATGAATTAAATCTACATTTTCTATTAGCCCAATTACTCTTAAGCTATTTCTCCTTGCCCTATTTTCTAAATCTTCAACTTTTGACAGTAAAAACTTTTTTTAGAATCAATTAGCGTCAGACTCTTGCATAATTTGCCTATCCTCCAGATCAGAAACTTGTTGCTCAACCATTAATCTATTTGAAAAAAGTCTTTTTCTGCAGAAAGAGACTTTATTTCTCCCTATATCAGATAACTGTTTAACAATAGACTGTGGGTCATAACCTTTAGGAGATGTACATTCTTTAGATATTACATCAATTAGGGATTCATTGCTTGACTTGGTTTTTTTTTTCTGGGACAGTATCACTCAGTTACAACACTAATCCATATGGTGTTTCCTTTTGATAATACAGACTGCTCATATAATCACACACCGATAAGGGATCTGGTTTATTAGAGGGTATTATCCCTGTACATCTTTTTGGGACAAAGTTACCCTGATATTGTACTAAAACTTTCTAGAAACATTGACTTTTTAACTTTCAGGGCAATTAGCCTATTGGTACATAACCCCATTGTTTTAGATATTTGCCTTTTTTATGTGCCTTTTTAGATGCCGGCACACATACGTAGGATTTTATCTATGTGTTTATTAAAATAGTATTTTCAAATACTTATTAAGAGTTAATCCTTGATATATATTTTTGATATTAACAGATAGCTCCCCTTGTTCGAGCGCTTTTCCCAAACCAACTACTTTTTTGTTGTTTTTTTCTAATGATTTCTGCCTCTGGAGGACATTGCAAGAGATTTATTTTTGTTCAAATATTTCTCCATTAAAAAAGAAAAGAAGAAAGAAAGAAGAGAGAAAAATCACAGAGCAGTAACAAATTAATCCCTTTCCTTCTACTTTTCTCTTACTTAGTTCCTCTTTTTACTCTCTTGATTTTATAACTCTGTCAGAAAGTAAATGCTATTATTATTATTATTATTTATTTGTATAGCGCCACAAAATTCCATTGTGCTGGGTACAAAGATAGGGGTATACAATAACAAGGATTTGTGATAAAATACAAAACATAACAAACAAAGCAAATCTAGTACAGGAGGAAGAGGGTCCTGCTCCGGAGAGCTCACAGTCTACAGGTTGAGGGTGCAGAGACAAGGTTTGGGGTAGCTTATCACATGGATTGTAGTTGCAGCAGTGAGTCAGGCAGTTCAAGAATTATTTTGGTTAGGATGAGAGATGGAGGAGAGATGGTAAACCTCTCTGAATAGGTGGGTTTTCAAGGAGCGTCTGAAGCTATACAAGGTTGGAGACAGTCTTATGGAACGGGGTAGAGAGTTCCAGAGGACAGGAGCAGCACGTGAGAAGTCTTGGAGATGGGAGTGGGATGTAGAGATAACAGGAGTAGAGAGACGTAGGTCAGAGGACGGGATAGGGAATATTTGGAGATGAAAGAGGAAATGTAGTTCGGAGTTATACTGTTGATTGCTTTGTAAGTTAAGGTTAATACTTTAAATTGTATTCTGGAGTGTATGGGGAGCCAGTGTAGAGACTGGCAGGGTGGAGCAGCTGATGTAGATCGGCGACTTAGGTGGATGAGTCTAGCTGAAGCATTCATAATAGATTTTAGGAAGGAAAGGCGGTGTTTTGGGAGGCCATTTAGAAGTAGATTGCAATAATTAATGCGTGACAAAATGAGGGAATTAATTAGTATTTTTGTAGTTTTTTGAATAAGAAAGGGACGAATTATGGAAATGTTGCGTAGGTGTGCAGGGCAGGATTTGGTAAGTGCTTGTATATGTGCGTTGAATGTAAGTTCTGAGTCGTGTGACCCCAAGACCTGGGATGAGATGTTGAGAATAGAGTCTCCGACCGTCAGAGAAATGTCAGGTGTTGGATGACTCGAAGAGGGGGGAATAAGAAGCAGCTCAGTTTTGGACAGATTGAGTTAGAGGTGGTGTGAAGACATCCAAGAGGAAATTGCAGAGAGGCAGTTGGAAATCTGGTTGAGTAAGGAGGGAGAGATATCAGGAGAGGAAAGATAGATTTGGGTATCATCAGCATATAAGTAGTACTGGTAGCCAAAGGAGGTTTTCCAAGGGAGGATGTAAAGATAGAGATGAGCAAGGGACCCAAGACAGAGCCTTGTGGTACTCCAACTGAGAGAGGCAAAGGATCAGAAGATATGTTGTTAAAGGAAACTGAAAACGAGCGGTTTGAGAGATATGAGGCAAACCAGGAGAGGGCTGTGTCTCGGATGCCAAATGAATGTAGGATTTTAAGAAGGAGAGGATGGTCAACTGTGTCAAAAGCAGCAGACAGGTCTAGAAGAATTAGTAAGGCGTAGTGGCCCTTTGCTTTAGCTGATAAAAGGTAATTTGTTACTTTAGTAAGAGTGGTTTCTGTTTAGTGTTTAGGGTGTAGTGCCTGACGCTCCTTCTAGCCTTGTTCTGATTGTTGCAGACTTATCCCTCGTTCAGGCTACGGCACTCCGGGTCTCTGAGGATATTTTTGTTCCTGTTGCTTAGGATTGACTTCCAGGTTACCTCACTGCACGCTGTGAGCTGAATGGTCACTCTCTCTGCTCGACGAAGCAGAACTCAACCAGCATGTCCAAATAGTAATTGCCAGAATAAGAGGAATTAACTCAATACACAAGCAACCACATACTGAAAACTGAGAGCTTATAAAGACTACTACAATTAGGGACTAAATTATCTTTTAGGCCTCCTTAATGTTATAGTACACCTTACTGCAGCAGGAACAGAAATTACTTTCCTAGCCAAGTGCCTGTTATGACAAACACTGATAGTATGTTTCCTATGTGGCTACTATGGCGCTGTAGAGGGCCTGTAGCAAGTTTTCAGGTAGACACAGTGCCCATACTGCATTAGCAATAATGGTTTCAATTAGATGAGGGGTAATAGTATTAATTTGCAACTACAGAAAACAAAAATGAAAAAAAAAAAATACAAAAAATAATAATTCTACACACAAAGGATTATAGTTAAATTAAAACCTTTTTTTTTCGGGGAGTTCTGGAGAGCAGTAAACATAAATGGCCGCAGACTTTTAAAGCCCCGTGAAAAAAATATATTTGTACAGTGGAGTACGGCTTTATCTTAGACCATATGTTTTCCCTTGGCTATAGCTGCTTGGGTACTTGTCAGGATCAAGACAGAACATCTCTTGGCTATCGAGAAGTCGGGAAATTGGTTATTACTGTATGTTACTATAGTGTGCAATTGGGCCGGCTATTTCAACTCATTTAATCTAATCTGGCAACATGAGTTCACTTTTCGCAGGAAGAGTTGCTGATAAATTTTCGGCTTTAAAGGCTCAATTGCTCCCAGAGCTTAATAAGTTGGAACAGACCATGCAGAATTTAGTGACACAGTTATGATCACCCACTGCTACATATACTACCTCAAAACGACTTGAGGTTTCTGCTGTGGCAGATGCAGCAGCTATATACACTAGCGTAACTAACACAAGAGTAGGTAATATTTACAGATTGTGCAGGCGTCATTCATAGATCGCAGTCATCCAGACCTGTGGTATGTGGGCCACTTGCTCTATCCGGATCCTTGGCTATCAAGGGGAATTCACTGCAGCCCATCACTCTGAAGACTCAATGCTCCTCATTGCACGGCCATGCATTTTGTAGTGAGAGTTGTTTTCGCCTGCCAGCTACATGTGTGGTAATCAGGGATAGGCACAGACCAAGGCTGTGGCGGACATTTTCCAAAGTAAAGACCTTAATGAAGGACACCAAGGTACATTTGAAATGAAAACATTATTTTATAGTGCTTGGTGTTATTATACTGATGCAGATACCACTGATCCTATAACCAGCCCTCCTCTAGCTATACCCATGAGCCAGTGTCACTACTGTGTCATTATAAAGTGTTTGGTGTTATTATACTGATGCAGATACCACTGACCCTATAAACAGCACTACTCTGGCTATACCCATGAGACAGTGTCACTACTGTGTCATTATATAGTGCTGGGTGTTATTATACTGATGCAGATACCACTGATTCTATAACCAGCCCTCCTCTGGCTATACCCATAAGCCAGTGTCACTACTGTGTCATTATATAGTGCTGGGTGTTATTATACTGATTCAGATACCAGTGATTCTATAACCAGCCCTCCTCTGGCTATACCCATAAGCCAGTGTCACTACTTTCTTATTATATAGCGCTGGGTGTTATTATACTGATGCAGATACCACTGATCCTATAACCATCCCTCCTCTGGCTATACCCATGTGTCAGTGTCACTACTGTGTCATTATATAGTGCTGGGTGTTATTATACTGATGCAGATACCACTGACCCTATAACCATCCCTCCTCTGGCTATACCCATGTGTCAGTGTCACTACTGTGTCATTATATAGTGCTGGGTGTTATTATACTGATGCAGATACCACTGATCTTATAACCAGCCCTCCTCTGGCTATACCCATGAGCCAGTGTCACTACTGTGCCATTATATAGTGCTGGGTAATATTATACTGATGCAGATACCACTGATCCTATAACCAGCCCTCCTCTGGCTATACCCATGGGCCAGTGACACTACTGTGCCATTATATAGTGCTGGGTAATATTATACTGATGCAGATACCACTGATCCTATAACCAGTCCTTCTCTGGCTATACCCATGTGCCAGTGTCACTATTGTGTCTTTGTATAGTGCTGGGTGTTATTATACTGATGCAGATACCACTGATCCTATAACCAGCCCTCCTCTGGCTATACCCATGAGCCAGTGTCACTACTGTGCCATTATATAGTGCTGGGTAATATTATACTGATGCAGATACCACTGATCCTATAACCAGTCCTCCTCTCGCTATACCCATGTGCCAGTGTCACTATTGTGTCTTTGTATAGATCTGGGTGTTATTATACAAATGCAGATACACATCCAGTATTTCACTCTGGCTTTATTTATTCCATAACATATCACCAAATATCGCTAGCAGTCTCTTGACAAGCCACTAACTTTATTCACATTACATTTTTTATTCCTATTATTTAATAAGAAAGAAAAGAGATCCTAAGGTTGTGGCGGACACTGCAAGGGCTAGTCACGGACACCAGTGTCCATGTATGGACACCTTGCCTATCCCTGGTGGTAATATTAAGATATTATTCCCCTTCTCTAGCTCAAGTGGGTGTTGGATGAGATATAAACTGATTCTATGTTATCCCTTACATCTCAGGAATTGCAAGTTTTTATTTATTTATTGAGGCTTATATACAATATTCATATAAGACAAAAACAAGCTCCAAATATCAGTCATTAATAAGGGCAAGATTGGCCCATTTAACTAATATTTTTTCTGTATTATGTATAGAATATTCTTTAGCAAGTAGTTTATACATCCTAAATGTTTTTAAAAATACTTTTTTTCTTCAAGGATATCATCTGCTCTAGCTCACTCAAGTTCCAATCAATTTATTTATTTGATCTTAATTTCTTGACATAATTATTAATTTGAAAATAAGACCACCATTCTTTCTCTTGTATTTTATATTTAAATATTATATCCTTATAAGATTTCATATTAAAGTCCTGTCCAATAACTTGTTCTATCTGCCTATACCTTATATTTGCCTTATACCAGGGAGAAATTCAGGATTACCTTGAATAGTTAAGTATTTAGAGACCTCCTTTTTACGTGCAAATATTTACATATCTTATTCCAGGGTTCTTCAAACCACAGGTCGGGAACCATTACTGGGTCACAGCACCATGTTTACTGGGTTGCAACTTGTGTGTGTTGTAGGAGTGTGTATGGTATGACTGTCTCTGGGGTGTGTGTGTTATTACCTTTTAAAACACTCTAAAGCTTGACTACAATCAGGAATAAAGAACCCACATATTTTAGTCACTTTGCCAAAAAAGCAGCTATCTTGCTGTTTATTACTTCAGAAATGTTCAGATGAAGGGGCGGATTTATAAAGGGCCGAATGGTCCCTCATGCCCCTGTTTCCACGCGAGCCTTCAGGCTCGCTGGAAACAGCAGTTATGAAGCAGCGGTCTTAAGACCACTGCTCTTTAACTGGTCAGCCTGCGCTGTGACTTATTAGGTCTGATATAATGTTCTGTAGATGATTAATCAAGATATTTGTATATATCTTGTAATCAACATTAAGTAAAGAAATTGGTCTATAAGAATCAAGTCTCTCAGGACTTTTGCTAGGTTTAAGAATTAATGCGATTATTAAAGGGACACTGAATCCAAATTTTTTCTTTCGTGATTTAGATAGAGCATGACATTTTAAGCAACTTTCTAATTTACTCCTATTATCAAATTTTCTTTATTCTCTTGGTAACTTTATTTGAAATGCAAGAATGTAATTTTAGATGCCGATTTTTGGTGAACAACCTGGGTTGTCCTTGCTGATTGGTGGATAAATTCATCCACCAATAAAAAAATGCTGTCCAGAGTGCTGAACCAAAAAAAAAAGCTTAGATGCCTTTTTTTCAAATAAAGATAGCAAGAGAACAAAGAAAAATTGATAATAGGAATAAATTAGAAAGTTGCTTAAAATTGCATGCTCTATCTGAATCACGAAAGAAAAAATTTGGGTTCAGTGTCCCTTTAAACCAATAAAATCTGAATTGAGTTGTAGTTCTCTTTCCCAGTAACTATTGTATAAGTTTAATATATATGATAACACTTTTTGATGTAAACATTTTTTATACTCTGGTGGTAGTATTAACTGGCCCTGGAGCTTTATTATTCACTCTCTATTCGTTTATCTATCTCTCTACTTTATGCTTTTGTTGAGTGTTTGTCTGATCTAAGGCTTTTCGTAAAATAATATCTTTTTAAAATTCCATTTTGTTTTCTTCATGAATATTACTTTCAGCATATATATTAGAAACATATGAACTAAAGACCTCTGCCAATCTTTCCATTTTTGTTAATTTTTCTTTACCCTTTTCAATCATCGCTATTACATTTTGACTTTTCCAGATTTTTTTTCTATAGAAAGTAACTTTAGTTCTAAGTTCTTTTTGTATTGCTGAATATTTTAGAAAAAAATATCTTTCCTGTTTGTTATGTAGATGCCTAATCTAGTTGAATTTGGTAGGATTAAAGGGACAGTCAACACCAGAATTTTTGTTGTTTTAAAAGATAGATAATCCCTTAATTACCCATTACCCCAGTTTTGCATAACCAACACAGATATAATAATACACATTTTACCTCTGTAATTACCTTGTATCTAAGCCTCGGCAGACTGCCCCCTTATTTCAGTTTTTTTGACAGACTTGCATTTTAGCCAATCAGTGCTCACTCCTCGGTAAATTCACGTGCATGAGCTCAATGTTATCTATATGAAACACATGAACTAACGCCCTTGAGTGGTCAAAATGCATTCAGATTAGAAGTGGCCTTCAAGGTCTAAGAAATTAGCATATGAACCTCATAGGTTTATCTTTCAACTAAGAATACCAAGAGAACAAAGCAAAATTGGTGATAAAAGTAAATTGAAAAGTTGTTTAAAATTACATGCCCTCTCAGAATCATGAAAGTATTTTTTGGGACTTGACTGTCCCTTTAAAAATAAGTAGTAGTATGCAGTGGAGACTTGCTTACATAACTGATTATCTCTAGTTTTATATTTATTTATTAATATTTATGCTAACATCTATCTCCTCATAAATGCTTTTGATGCTGCCCAGAAGATTTCCGGTTTCTATTATATTACAAATTTTAAAAAATCATATTCCCTCCATTTATTTTAAAATAATTAAAAACATTTCTAATTTTTACTTCAATAATAAGTAAAATCTATTATTCTTATATTTAGAACTGAGTGAGCACCATCTAATATCTAATAAGTCTTAGGATGATCTTATCATGTGCATGTAAATTGTGTTTTAATTGTATTAATTATATATCAACTAAAAAAAAATAGTGGAATAAATCTGAAAAGGAATTATATCTTGTATAATGTGACATGGGTCAGTGGATTCTTATCCTTGAGTGAAAACTTTGGGGGCGTTGAGCAAATAGTTGGTCTCGCTCTCTATTAACGTGAAAAGTGCTTTTAAGGCTTCTGCCCTCCTTAAGATAATGCTTTAGTTAGATAAAATACCCAAGAAAATTTACATATAGGTGTCTATTTAGATACTTTAAATCTCTTTCTAACTTATTGCAACTTTTTCCCATATTAAATAGGAATTGTGATTCTATTCTGTTTTGTATTATCCTGAGTTGTAGTTTAACTACGGGAATGGCTGTATTCAGAATGCCTTTTATGCTTTTACTCTTTGTCTACCTATTCTTTGTGTGACTGTATAGAGAATCTTTTAAAGCATATTTTGGCTACTACGGTAGCACTAACTATTGCTTGCATCTATAATGTATTTTGGTTACAAGCGACCAAAATAACTGCTTTTTCACTTTTCTAACTGATAATCTTAACTACCGCCCTCCTGGCGGAATGCCAGGAATGTGGTAGCGTAAGTAAATAAAGTAAGTGTCAAATACTGATTTTTTTTAAAAAAATATAATCAGCAACAAAGTATGCTTTATTTTACTCTACCTCTGGGGAAGCGTAAGAGAAGCACGACTGCATCAGGAAACTTTCTGTGTTATTTTAACTAGCTCTCTACTTTGTTGCAGATTATATTTAAAAAATCAGTATTTGACACTTACTTTATTTACTCACGCTACCGCATTCCTGGCGTTCAGCCAGGATGGTAGTTAGAATTATCAGTTAAACCTGCAAGGCTAATACTTTACTATAGAACCTTGTAAGTATATACAGGGTTATAAATACAATTGATTTATATTATTCTTTAAAATAACCTCCAATTAAAATGTATATAGGACACAAGAAATTAATATTTATTCCTAAATTCTTGAGATTAGTTAAATTTATAAACACATTGAAATATATTAAATAGAGACTAGATGAATCAATTATGCACACTTATGTCGTTACAATATTCTATACAACAGATCATGAACGATATACCTTTAAAATTAACTTTACTCACAATGAATTGCATTAAAATACCACTATAAAATACCAGAATATGGACCGCTAACTTAACAGTGTTTAGTCAAACAATATAACAAAATACTTTAACATCCAATTGATATGCCAATTTATCTGAGCTGAAATAACCTCTTATTTAGCCACCATAAAACAAGTTTTAAAATATATCACAATAGCTACAAATAACTTAATACACCAGAGACATTTACTTACAATAATAATCCTGACTTAGAGATAGGAAATACATAAGACCTTTATCTAACAAGTAAAATTATTTAGCATTAATGTGGCTGGTTAAAACTACACAGGACTATGGATATAAATTTTAAATACCAATTGTGCTCTTTACCAGCTTCAATCTAACTGTAGCAAAAATACCTTTGATTTAAATATAAAAGTATGACATAACCTTTTATACGTTACCAGATAAAATTGAAGTTCACCTCATAAAGTAAGAGAGGTATTTTGCAATATGGATGAAAAGGTAGCCCTATTTTGCTTATAGTGACTGTGTAGCAGCAAAGTTATCAGCCAAAATTTTAGCAAGCAAAAGCCACTTCTATCCCTTTGCATGAGGTTATATCACGTGATACACCCCACACTTTTTTATTCTAATCATTGGTGAATGTTTGGATACACACCACGGAGCTTGTCTGATAGACCCTCGGATCTGAACATCTCATAGGCTATTTGGGAAATGCTTCCCTGAGCAATCAATTACCTTTTGGTTGCAATACCATCTTTGAACTATAGGTGGCAGCAGACAACCAGAAATGCAGTTTTACCATCAAATATTGCTGCAGTTTAAATATCTAAAAGAAAATGTTTATCAAATACACTATACAATTTCCGGCATCAACAAATCACATGATCAATATACATGGAACCATATAGTGCCACTTTGTCTGACCATCTCAATACCAAGCATGACATATTTCTCATAACATTTAGAAGATGCCTCTAAAGTTGCATCTTTATGAGGGACTAGTAGTATCGATCAATAAAATATATATGTCTATCTGACTTATTCTGCATATCAGTTTATTTGATATACTGGTACATATTTAATTTCCTAGTCACATCTTATATCATAGATATACATGAGTATTATAGTTATTTATTAATACATGTCTCAACAGTGCCCAAGACATGGGCTCAAAATATATGATGCATCTATATGTCAACTCATATCATCTTATTTAGAAATCTCACCTTCACATCAGTTCTCCCCTGTAATGTTCATTAGATTTCTGGAAAACAAAGAAAAATGTATTTATCCTGAAATAAACTGGTTAAACATTTTTAATTGATTACATAGCTACTTATTAAATTCAGCAAATACTTATCTAATATGATATTGTCAGGCATTTCATCTCAGATCCACAATTATATACATTTTTATACAATACTGAGGTATACCATAACTGAAATTTAAACATAAGTTGTACTTTAAAATGAATTTCAAAGTTACAATGCAACATGTGTTTCTGCTTAGCCAGCATAATGTGTATCTGTGGTTCAGGGGCAATTAACAGGCCTGTGCTAATTACTATATCCTCAGAATTTTGTTTGCATATCTGACTTGTGTAGAGAATCTTGTCTCCAACACCCCAAGATGCATCCAGGCTTGGGTAATTATCAGGCCCCTGTTTACCCTCATGTGGAGCTATGAGTTTTAAAGCTTAATATTTATTATCTATCTTCACTAATTGAACAATTGCATCATCCCTTTTGTTTTCCAACTTATCTTAAGCAGTGAGAGGGCAGGGGCTGTAGTGAGACCAATTCATATCAAATTAGATATTAGCTAAAATGAAATATTAGATTAAGTGATATATCTGTAGTTTATTTAATGTTATTTCACAGGTACCCTGACAACTTATTTTTAAAATTGAATCATAATGCTAACTACAGCATCAAGAATTAACACTCTCTATACTATATTTAACTACAAGTGTATCTTAATTCTGGTCTAAGTGTTCTTAATTCATTGGGATATTATTGTTGGTAGCACACAACCAGTGTATGCTACAATATGCTTTTTAAGTGCAGCATGTGCAGTTCTCTAAGTGTGCTAGTTCATAAGTGTAGAGAGTTATAACAAGAGAGTTATTATATATGGATAACAAAATATACAGAACAACAACTGCTATATAATTGGAAGATATTTGGAACATTTGGAACCCTGCTTACAGCGCTCTCTCTCTCCTCTCTCCCCAGGTATGTTTATAAGGACAGAATCCATTTTCACACTGCATCACATACTATAACTGCCTTTCCCCCTACAAATCTTTATCTTTGGTATGTGTATAAGGACAGAATCCATTTTAACCTTGCATCACACCCTATAACTGCATTTCCCCCCTACGAATCTTTATCTATGGTATGTCTTTATTACCTTAAAAACTTTCATTTCTCTGTCTTCCACTTTGATAAGAAAGGTGTCATCTGCATTGTCTGCTCAGGCCTTCTTTGATCCTGCTGTAATTTATCACCTTTGCTAATTAGAAGCATGTGACTGTTATTACCTTTAAATTGAATACCTCTAGCTTGTTACATCAAGCTAGCTTGTTAGATCAGTGCAGCATGTGCAGTTCTGTAAGTGTACTAGTTCATAAGTGTAGAGAGTTATATCAAGGGAGTTAGACAAATGAGTGGACAACATAAATAAGTACTCAAATCTCCCAAATTAACTGCAAACATGCTACACTTTCCAATGTCTGCATTAACCTTTTCCTCCCTTCTTCTTAAAGTCACAGCTCTTCCTTTCACAAACAACACTCAGACAATTCATATTTCTCCTTCTCTTCTACCTTCCCCCCTCTACAACACACATGAACTATATTCCTATCTCATATCCCTCAGCCAGCCATGCTTTACTGATCCTAAACTTAAACACTCACATATGACACATTCTCATCTTCTTTCGCTCACCATCTTTCTTCTTCTTGCAGCTGGGGATGTCTCACCTAACCCAGCTTCCCTCAGCTCACTACCCCAAATGAAACCTCATACACCTTGCCCCTGTAACCCTCTAAACCTCATTAAGTGCACCTCTGTTACTACACCCCAATTCTCTTGTGCCCTTTGGAATGCACGCTTGGCAGGGGCGGAACTACAGAGGGTGCAGAGGTCGTATTTTTTTTATTTTAAATAAAAGAACGTTGACCTGTCACTGCCTGCACTGATATCATGTGAGTGTGATGTGATGCTTCACAAGTGTCTCTGTCTCTGACTACAGGGGTTAGTGTTTCTGTTTTACCCATTGGTGTTTATGTATGTATGTGACTGTGTGTCTATTTATGCATGTATGTGTGTGTGTATGTATGTATGTATGTGACTGTGTGTCTATGTATGCATGTATGTGTGTGTGTGTGTATGTTAGTGGAACCAGTAAATTACAGACCTTGTTACTACAGCATGGGGGGGGTAAACAATAACACTATTCAGTACCACTATATACAGTACACGGGGCTGGACCATGGCACAGAGTACTGTGGTCACTTTATAAAGTACTGGGGCGGGTAGGGTCAGGCCAGAAATCTCAACGGCAGATTACAGACTGTGTCACTAACTCACTATATACAGTACTGGTGGGTTAAACAGTGTCACTATATACAGTAATAGGGGGTCAGATCATCTCACAGACTGTGGGCACAGGGTATCTCCTTTTGCAGACATGTAATCGGATTCATTTTATTTCTGTTTTAAATGTAAAAAAAAAAAAAAAAAGATATGTATCAAATTCATCTTTTTTGGTGGTGGGGGGCCCTTCTTAGATTCTTGCACCTGGGCCCCGTGATTTCTACTTACGCCTCTGACGCTCAGTATGCAATAAGCTTATATCTATTCACAACCTATTTATTTCACGTTGACTTAACCTGTTAGCCCTCACTGAAACTTGGCTTTCCTCCTCTAACACAACTGCTGTAGCCTCTCTGTCCTATGGTGCCCTGCACTTCAGTCACACTCCCAGGCCATGAGACAAACAAGGAGGGGGAGTAGGAATTCTCCTGTCTCCACACAGTACCTTTCACTGCATTCCTTCACCCCCCCCCCCTCTTTCCTTCTAATCTTTTTAAGTTTATGCTATTTGCTTCTTCTCCCCTCTAGCTCTTTGTGTTGCAGTTATCTATCGGCCCCTTGGCCCAGCATCACAATTTCTGGACCACTTTGAAGCCTGGATTCCACATTTTCTCTCTTGTAATGTCCCTTCTCTCATCTTAGGGGACTTCAACATACCCGTTGATAATCCTAACATGCCTGCTGCCTCTAAACTTCTATCCCTTACCACCTCTTTTAGCCTGTCCCAGTGGATAACATCTCCAACCCACTGTGAAGGCAACTCCATAGACCTGGTCTTCACTTAATCTCTGTGTCGCTTCCAATTTCCTTAACTTCCCCTTTCCTCTCTATGACCACCATCTACTAACTTTCCCTCCTACTCTACTTGCTAAATCTTTGCAAGCCCCCAAGAAACTGCTACCTTACAGGAATTTAAATGACTTGGATCTCACAGAATTTTCCACTCAACTGAATCCTCCGCTCTCTGACATGTCATCCCTCTCTTGCCCAAACCTTGTTGCTTTACAGTATAATTCGGCACTAAAATCAACACTTGACAAAGCTGCACCCTCAACTGTTCGCCGTACATCAATCACTCAACGGGAACCGTGGCACACCAAACAGACCAGATAGCTTCAACAATGTTCACGGGCTGCTGAACGGCAGTGGAGGAAATCATGCACCTGTGCTGATTTCCGGCATTATAAATTCATCCTTAAGTCCTACAACTCTGCGCTCAGCCTGCGCTCCCTTGTGTCATCTCACGCATCCAACCCCAGAAAGTTGTTCTCAATCTTTAACTCCCTACTACGTCCGCTGGGATCATCGCCCACTACCAACCTCACCGCTCAGATTATTGCTGATCACTTCAAAAATAAAATTGACACCATTAGAAAAGTTATCTGCACCTCACACCCCTCAAACCCAGCAATCCTACCAACCCCTTCTATTAATAAAACTCTATGCTACTTCCCTCCTGTAACAGAGGAAGATGTCTCTGTACTCCTATCCTTGGCTCATCTCACAACCTGCCCACTTGACCCTATTCCTTCACGATTTCTTCCCTCTCTCTCTGCTTCACTAACACCTACCCTAACTCATCTCTTTAACCAATCTCTCACCGGTGGCACATTTCCTGATATATTCAAGCATGCGTCAATCATATCAATCCTAAAAAACTGGTCTATAATCGGCTAACTCATTTTCTAATAACTAACTACTTACTTGATCCACTATAATCTGGTTTCCGCCCTAAACACTCAACAGAAACTGCTCTTGCTAAAGTAAAAAATTACCTGTTATCAGCTAAAGCAAAAGGCCACTACTCCTTACTTATACTTCTTGACCTATCCCCTTCTTTTGACACAGTCGACCATCCTCTCTCCTCCTAAAAATACTACATTCATTTGGCATCCAAGACACAGCCCTCTCCTGGTTTGCCTCATATCTCTCAAACCGCTTGTTTTCACTTTCCTTTAACAACATATCTTGCGATCCTATGCCTCTCTCAGTTGGAGTACCGCAAGGCTCTGTCTTGGGCCCCTTGCTTTTCTCTCTCTATACATCCTCCCTTGGAAAATGTATATCCGCATTTGGATTCCAGTACCACTTATACGCTGATGATACCAAAATCTATCTTTCGTCTCCTGATATCTCTCCCTCTTTACTCAACCAGATCTCCAACTGCCTCTCTGCAATTTCCTCTTGGATGTCTTCACACTACCTCCAACTCAATCTGTCCAAAACTGAGCTACTTCTTTTTCCCCCCCCCCCCCCTTCGAGACATCCAACACCTGACATTTCTCTGACGTTTGGAGACTCTATTCTCAACACCTCACCCCAGGTCTGCTGTCTTGGGGTCAACACTAGACTCAGAGCTCACATTCAACCCACATATACATGCACTTACCAAACCTACCGTTCCCACCTACGCAACATTTCCAGAATTCGTCCCTTCCTTACTCAAAAAACTACAAAAATACTTATTAATTCCCTCATTTTGTCACACATTGATTATTGCAATCTACTTCTAAATGGCCTTCCAAAACACCGCCTCTCCTCCCTCCAATCTATTATGAATGCTTCAGTTAGACTTATCCACCTGTCGCCAATCTACATCAGCTGCTGCGCTCTACCAGTCTCTACACTGGCTCCCCATACACTCCAGAATACAATTTAAAATATTAACCCTAACTTACAAAGCACTCAACAGTCTAACGCCCAACTATATTTCCTCTTTCCTCATGAAATATTCCCCATCCCATCCACTTCGATCAACCTCCAACCTATGTCTCTCCACTCCTGTTATCTCTATTTCCCACTCCCGCCTCCAAGACTTTGCACGTGCTGCTCCTGTCCTCTGGAACTCTCTACCCCGCTCCATAAGACTGTCTCCAACCTTGTATAGCTTCAGACGCTCCTTGAAAACCCACTTACCATCTCTCCTCCATCCCTCATCCGAACCAAACTAATACATGAACTGCCTGACTCACTGCTGCAACTACAACTGATGTGACAAGCTACCCCAACCTTATGTCTCTGCACCCTAAACCTGTAGACTGTGAGCTCTCCGGAGCAGGGCCCTCTTCCTCCTGTACTAGATTTCTTTAGTTTTGTTATGTTTTGAATTTTATCACAAATCCTTGTCATTGTATACCTCTATCATTGTACCCAGCGCTACGGAATTTAGTAGCACTATACAAATAAATGATAATAATAATAATACTTTTAATCCTATAGTCCGTTGAATTAAAAACACCAGTACACTTAGCATTTGATACTAATTTGATACTCTGTAGATGCTCTAACTCATGCCATTCAATATACACAATTTAAGTGAATAACACCTTCCGGGTTCTATTTAATTTACCTGCCACAGTTTATACTGTTCATATCAATAAGTGCCTTTACATACCGACTTTATTCATGCAACTAGTAGTTTAGTGTGTTAAATCAATTAGAATGCAGCAAACTGCAATTTTCATTGCTGTCTATTTTAAAAGCAGAACTAATAAATGTTACATTGTATTTGCTTACATATATTATTTACTTGGATTTCATGTTGTTTTTGTGCCAAGAGGCATTCCTTTTTACCTATTCTCATGGGTTATATTGTTGAATATTACACTACTGTTACCCCAGTAGTCAAGTATTTATATTAATATTTATTTTCTTTCCCAGAGTAGTAATAGATCTTACTCTAAGCTCTTAGCCCTCATAAACATAATGATACAAAGTTCAGATGAATACTTCATTGCAAATAATGGACTTCTTTGTTTCGTTCCTGGTTTTGGTTTTAGTGATGTGTTTCATGTCTGTTTTGTTTGTAGTTTGTTATAAGAAAAAGATGAGAAACTGAAATACTTTTTTAAAGATGGAAACATTGTGCAATTCGTTCTCCAATGCATTATGTATAGAATATATTCCCATTCTGATAATGTAATTCTAACTTGTGTCGTTTTTTTCTGTTGCACTCTACTAATGTAAAATATTTTTACTTTGTCAAGCTAATGCACTTGCTGGTATAGATTGATATGTAATGATATCTTATTTTCGCAATAAAAAGAATTACCTATCAGTCACAACTATGGCTGATAGCATACGCATTGCACAAGCAGTTCTTGTGAACTGCTTGTGCAATGCCACCCCCTGCAGATTCATAGCCAATCAGCAGCTAGCAGGGGATGTCAATCAAGCCGATCGTATTCAATCTGGTTAATTGCTGTACGCTGATCAGAGGCGGTGGATACAGTTATTAGCAGCGTTCTTAAGACTGCTGCTTCTTAACTTCTGTTTCTGGAGAGCCTGAAGGCTCACGCGGAAAAACGGCAAATCGGCCCCAAAGTGGTAAACTTTTTTTTATCCCACAAAAAAAGTCATCAGGCCTACCTATCAGTCCCAGGCAATGCTCCCACAGCAATATAATAAACTAAGATTGCTGTTTTGCTAGGGGTGTGTGGCCAAGCAGCAGCTACAGAAGGACGCATATTTTACAGCTCAACAGGAATTTCCTAATAAACTATTGAATCCTGTTATCTGAGGATATAAACTACAGTAAGGACTCCTGTTAATAGCTGCATGAGCGTAGGGCGAGCTGAGGGAACCTTTTTAAGCCATATTAAAGTCTTTCTATCTGAACTTGGAGGGCTGCGGCCTACCTACATGAACTTGGCGTTCCCCCCCCTGGCCACCTGGGTTAAGGGGCCGCATACAGAGCGTTAAGGGAAAGCTTCTACCACATATTTCAGTAATACGCTACTGTAGATTGTTTCACAATAGTTATGGATGGTGTCCCTAAAGTAACATGGGGGATTTTAGAGAAGCTATTAAGGGCTCATTATGGCAGACTAGAGAAGCGCATGGAAGCATTTATCCAGAGTCGCAATTCTCCAGGAGGTACACAGGATACAAGCTGCGGCTCTACAGATGCAACCTCGCATTCTACAGTGATTGCCTTGCCTAACATCGTAGACACAGCGGTGAGGCGGACCGATCTGACCGGAACGCGCAGTCACGTAGGGAAACTGAAGCTCTGGCTGTCACGTAGGGAAACTGAAGCTCTGGCTGTAAAAAGGTTCGCTAAGCCATCAGGCTGTCACAAGATTGCAAGGCGATTAGGTCAAGGGAAGCCTCGGATACCTATGAGACTGAAAAGATTGTGAGGACCACTTACTTCTGCGCTTTCATGGCTGCTGAATTTGCTGTGGCGGTTGCACCTCACTGACCCGGTTTACACGCAACAATGTAAAAGGGCTCCACTTGCGAAAAAGAGTTTGAATGCCCAGTATGTCGTAAGCATGAAGAAAGCAGGAGTGGGTTAGAACTGTTAGTCTTATGAGGACTCGTGAGATGCACCTTTCTGTGGATATGACTACTCTGGTGTACTGTGCAGCAGCCCATTTAATTGTGCATTACACGTTAAACTCTTGTATAGCTTGGCACAATTCATTGCCCATTAGCTTTCCTCCTGTCTTATGACGACTTTATTGTCTGATGGATACTTTCCCACTGTATGTTTGATTATTTTCTTATAAGGTATGTGTGGGAGGTGAGTTGGCTCATGGGACATTTACTTGATTCATACTAAACAGCTCATTCCTGTATATAAATGTTTATAGTCTAACAGAATATAGCTACTTATATTTGCATACTAGTCTGCTCCAGTGTATAGGGGGTGTATGACTGTAAATTGTGACCTGGGGACTTATCAAGCTCCTAAAGTGATATAACCGCTTATTTAAAGTGTTCATGAGCAAAATATGAACCTCCTGAAGACTGTAGCAGGTAGATAAATACCCTTCAATGTATGATGATAGAGATATAGGTTTTGAATAAGCTTTTTTGTTTTCTTTCTTATGTCTTGTTTATGTCTCTCAGATATTGCCAGTTATGTGATTGATAACCCTAGAACAGCTCTAGTCTCTAATAGATCTCCTGCGCTCCTGAACACCTAACGATAAAAATTGCAATAAACTTTGTCTAATGTGGTTAGGGAGTGTCGTAGTTACCCCTCCATACTGTTTTTTGCTCCCTTTCCCTTTTTCAAACCTCTGTATATTTGGCAGAGTTAAGCAGTCTCTGCCCTGTTCGGGGAACTGTGGTTGCACCCCGAGCCTTACCATAGTGAATTATGATTCTTTTGCACCCATATGCCCTCCCTCTATTGTTGTCAATTTTATTTCTGGACCCACCGTGGCCCGTGTGGCATTGGAGGGCGAGCGTATAGTATTGGCCCATAAGTGGCCTATCTTTATTTAAAGCCCCTAGCTTAGAAGGTTTCATGGAGGCCCAAAAGTGGCTACTGCAGTTTGATTGTTGAGAGGGGTAATAATGAGGGAAGTGTGGGTTTGCTTGCTCCTTGAACACTGTATCCAGCAAGTTGTTACCAACAAATTACCTGTGTATTTGTGAACTTCTGTCATACGAGCAAAACTGTTTGTCTGTTTTTTATTTCCCTCAATAAAAATAAAAATGTAAAAAAAAAAAAAAAAAAGATTGCTGTTTTTAACTAACTGCAAGAAAATAGAAATGTTTATGTACACAAAGGGTTTAAGTTTAATTAAAACTTGTTTTTTATCCCCCCCCCCCAAAAAAAAAAAGTTATCAGGCCTGTCAGGGTATCTGTGAGTAGCATTAAATAAACTACAGATGTATCAGAAAATATAATATTTCATTTTTAGCTAAAACCTAATTTGATGTGAATTGGTCTTATAACAGACCAACCCCCCTTTTGCCTGATTACAATACTTCAGCTAGGAACAAAAGATTTAGCTTTGAAGCTCATCATGCCACATGAGGTCAAACAGGGACGTGATAATCAACCAAGCCAGCATACATCATGGGATGTTTGAAAATTACATTCTGTACATAAAGTCAGATAAGCAAACAGAAATTCTAGAATACAGTAATTAGCACAGACCTGTTAATTGCCCCTAAACCTCAGATGAACATCTGTGCAGGCTAACAGAGACACATGTTTTGCATTGTAACTGAAATTCATTTTTAAAAGTACAACTTGTATGGTTTTCAATCTTGTATAAAAATGTATAATTCCATGGATCTGAGAAATGCATTTCAGGTTTGTAATAAATGTAATGGATAACATATTCTTATATTTTTCAGGCATCTAATAGTACATATATAATTGGTGTTTTAAATAATATCATATGTTTTATACACTCAGCAAGAGATATACAGATATGAAATATTTATATGGGATAGTAATACATATGAAACCACATCTGATTGCTGATCTCAAGGTATGTATGTGATATTAAGGTGATAACTGAGATATTAATTAGATCCATGCTAAAAGTATTAAAATCCTTTTAAATACCCATATATTTTAAATGTATAATAATTACTTTGTATTATGAGAAATATATCATATCTAGTCTTGAAATGCTCAGGATGAGTGGTATGACGTGGTCCAATACACATGGAACATGTGACTTATTAATACTAGAAAATATAATACATTGTAAAAATATATATGAATCTATATTAAACTGTAGCAGCATTGATGGTAAAACTGTATTTCTGGGTGTCTGCTGCCACCTATAGATCAGAGATGGTATCGCAGCCAAAAGATAAATGGCTACTCAGGGAGGGGTCTCCCAAATAACCAAGAGATGTTCAGCTGAAGGGGCCTATCACAAGTCAAGCTTCCGTGGGGCGTTTCCAATTTCACCAATGATTAGAATAAAAAGGTGTGGGGTATATCAGGTGATATAACCCCAGGCAAGAAAAAAAAGGCTCTGCTGCAGAATTTTGACTGATAACTTTGCTGCCATTTTGGGACACAGTCACTATAAGCAAATCTGGGCCTAATTTTTATCCATCTTGCAACAATTACCTCTTTTAATTTATGACGTGAAATTGGACTTATTGGAGAAACTCTGGAAGCTGAAACATTAATTTGGTTATTTGGGGTAAAGTATATGCGATAAATAAATATATATATAATATTTTAATCAAACATATTTGGTAACTATAACTAGATTGCAGTTAGTAATTTTAAAAGGGCAACATTAGTATTTTAGTCCTGTGTAGTTTAACTAGTCATATTTAGTGCTATTAATTTATAATTGCATATATATATATAAATATATATATATATATATATATATATATATATTAGAACTTGCCTTAATTGTAGCTAAAATAAGATTTATTTCAGCTCAGATAACTTGGCATAGAAATTGGCTGTTAAAGTATCTTTTTATATTGTTTAACTAGGCACTGTGAAAGTTTTTTAATGCAACTCAATGTGAATAAGGTTTATTGTAAAGGTACATCTTTTATGATCTTTGTAAGGATATTATAACAGTTTAAATGTGTATTAATTGATTCATAATCTGGTTCCTATAAATATAATTCAATGTGTTTATAAATTTTAACTTACCGTAAAGAATTTAGGAATAAATATTGATTTTAATTGTTTCGTATATGCATTTTAATTGGGGGTTATTTTAAAAAATAATTATTAAATAAATTGTATTATAACCCGGCCATATACTGACATATTATCTGGAGGCACCACAAGACGATTATTAAATTTATCACATTGATATATTTGTAGTTAATAGAAATGATATATATACAAAAAAAATTTTATTAAAATAATTTTTTTGAAAAATTGATTAAAAAATTAATTTTTCATATTTCAAAATTAATAATATTTTTGAAAATATTGTTTTGTTCTTCCTTTTGGTCAAAATTGTATTAGCATTTTAATTTAACCAAATACTAAGCCAATGTAATAATGTCTGTTACGAGAAGTGAATCAATTGAATCTATACATAGTGTGGAAATATGTTCCCCAAAATCGCCTGTTAGTCAGGCAGAAACACTTAAAACAGAAGCCATTACTCACCTTAAAAATAGATGAAGTATTAAGGGAGAATTAGACGCTTACATTAAGATGCTGAAGACTAAGGCCAAAAATATTGCAAATAATATATGGTGTGGCGAAAGCGAAATATTTCATGGGCTGTTAAAATTGGGCCAACCTCAAAAGCAGGGGAAACGCAACGAAATAATTTTCAAAACTTGGGGTCTGCTACTACTACTACTACTACTATGTGAATAATAAAATGTACAATAAAATTGAAGTACAAAATTCACAATTGGAGCAACTGAGGGGTGAACATTATTCCTTAAGGTTAGATGAGGAAGAGACAGAACGAGTCCAGGATAAAATTGATGAGTTTGCCCAAAACATGGCCACCTTACAAAAATATAACCAGAGTTTAGTAGCTCAGATTGAAGATTTGCATAAGCAGCTCGCCCAAAGTCAAAGAGGGTTAAGTGGTTTAAAAAGGCTGTATTGTCATAGAAAACCTCTCTATTAGCAATATGGATAATGCAGATAATTCTAACTCCCTTAAGGAATACATCAGAAATGAACTGCAGAAATTTAGGGAAGAATTTAAACAAAGGACCCCTATTGGGTCAGAAATACATTTCCCAAATAGACAGTCACCTCATGTTATAAATTCAGGGAACTGCTATACCTCAGCTGAGGAGGGGGAGGGCATCTCTAGTAGTGAGTCAGAGGGCGGAGCTAGCTACCTAAATAGCCCACGTAGTACTAATGTACGTAGGGGGTCTCCCCATAGTAAATATAGGGCAGATAGGGGGCACTCCAGCCCCAAAAAATAGGGTCCCTAGGAAAGCCCAAGATACGTCTAATAAGGTATATGACACCCCTAAAATAATTACTTTCTTAAAAGATGCAGTACCTAAATTTTCCAAAAACGGAACCACTTCTATAATTGACAAAGAGGCCTTTGAAAATGCTTTATCTATAATGAATGTTACTAGTGAGCGGTCAAACATTGAATTTCTGCCCTGGGTATTTGAGGGTAAACATCACAAATTCTTTGCTTCACTAAATGATATGAATATCCATTCCTGGAATAAAACGCAAAATCAGTGCAAAAAGGAATTTGGGAAATATCGCACCAAAACCGCAAATACTTTCTGTACTTAAAAGTGCATACAGTATGGCTGAAGACTGCCCCATATTTGAAAGCTCCGAATTTGTAAATTTATTTTTCGAGGCATTGCCGCGCACATCAAAATAATTTAGCTAGAGATTTTGATGAGCACTGCTCATTGGACTGGCTGATCAAAAAGAGTACAAAGTTATACTCTATTCAGCAGTTCGGTAAACAGAGGATTAAAAGGGAATCAAAACCCAGTCCCAAAATTGTGGCAGAAACTAGGGTGTCACCTAGCCCCCTCAATTTGGAATCTAACAAGAAAACGTATGCGGCAGTGGCCCAAGAAAACAGGCCTTCCCCACAAAGTTTTAACTCCACCCCTCCCCCAACACGGGCAGAGGCGCAGAGAGAATATACTCAAAATGGTGGCCATACCCAGGCTGAACAAGTTGAACCCCAAAGACAACCACATCAAAATAGGAACAATAGCTATGATTCTGAGGGATCCCAATGATCCAGGAATCAATACCCTGGGACATCAAAAAATCGGTCCATGGGTAAAGATAGCTTGTCCATTCAAGTGGGCCAACTCACTACGCAAGTTAGTCAATTATGTACACTATTTACTAATATGAGTCAAGCTTTGACGGCTCAGCACCCTAATAATCCTTTTTTAGGGGTACAGCCAGTGGCCAGCAGTGGGCCACAGGCACAGTCATAACTACTGCAGTATTACCTGAAAGAGAGTGGAGACATATACCAAATAAAATGATAAATGTCAATAATGGTACTAATTATGTTCTCTCCCTACAGACCAGGAACGGACAATTTAGCTGTGATGACGAGCAACCTCAGCCTGGAAGTTTTCTCATAACCTTATTTCTTTGCTGTTTTCTCATAACCTCTCTTTGTGATTTTAATTAACACACACAACACAAGTATTTTATCAAACGTATATTACAATGAAAGTTAAGTTTTATTTTTACCCACTCCAACCCCCATGCTTTTTTAAGTATGATGTTTTCTAATTAAGGGGTCTCAGAAGTGCTATAAAAGTGCATTCTTTTCAGTCTAGAATTCCCTCTCTGGGAAATTCTCTTGACTCAAACTTCGCAATTAGATATTATGTATTAGCTGAGCTCCAGGATTCAGTCTCTAACCCTATCATGGGATTAATTGATACTGGATCTCAGGCAACTATTTTATCCCACAGGTACTACACACAGCTAAATGAGCTAACACTCCACAAACCTGAGATAAAAAAATTTGATGGTTCACTAATAGGAGTTTGGGTGGCTCTCTCAAAGTCTACGGTACGGCATGGTTAAAACTAAGGCTGGGGAACAGGGTAATAAGACACCCTGTCATTATAGTGGATCTGCCAACTGATTGTTTAATTATTGGTAGTGATCTCCTGAAGCGATTAAGAACCATAATTGATTGCATAAATAATGTAATTTGGTCATGAGTAAAAAGACCTATTAATTATGAACGGGCCGGTATATCTCGCACCCGACATAACTGTCACGAGGTGGAAGAGAAGCCAGATGCTGTGGAGATTCATTTCAGGAATGACTCTATACCTGAAATCACTATCCTACAAATAGATGATCAGACTCCTTTAAGTGGCTCTGATGGTAATACTTTTAAAATTTTGCCTGGAAAGATAGCAAATATTTCCTTAGACAGCGATGTATTAACCATATCTCTCCACAAGGGGGATCATAAAATCCCTAAAGGGGGATGTCAAACTCAATACCTCGC
Organism: Bombina bombina; assembly: GCF_027579735.1. NCBI lineage: Eukaryota > Metazoa > Chordata > Amphibia > Anura > Bombinatoridae > Bombina > Bombina bombina. Next base: position 130,213,146 of record NC_069509.1, on the reverse strand, counting down.
AGGAATTGAGAAAGTTAAGGATGATCTATTTATCTCTATGCAAGTGCATAACCTTGGTAAAACCAAATATGCTAAATTGAACTTAAAACAGGAAGCTAGCTATATAAGCGAAGGCTTATTAGCGCAGAACGAAGTTAATTTAGTTTTATTTTGTTACTTGAAACAGCATCCCCCCCCCCCCCCGTAAATTGGAGACGGTAACTTTAAAGGACATGAACTATTTACAATTCAGTCTATTTATCCCTTCAGCTCAGAGGAAAGTATCTGTAAACTTGAAGAAGCCTCTCTAGTATTTGATCAGCCGATCAAAGATCAAGAATACCCCAATACCCGGAGTCATGGGGGCAATGTAAATTATAATCAAGGGGACCTCAGCTCTAGGTTGGAAGAAGCCTATGAGATAGGACAGCCTGAAATCTTTCCAGGATTTCAGCAAATAGTCGAAGAGCAAATATCTTTAGCTAATGGCTGTTGCAGTGATGATGAACATCGACAGCTACGAGAACTCCTGATGGAGTACATGGATATTTTTGCTAGGGATTCTTATGACTGTGGGACTACAGACTTGCACATTGCAAGAATCCAAACAGATCCTAATGCACCACCTGTCTTTGTTAAACAATACAGACTTCCGTTAGCCTCATATGATTCTCTTGGAAGAAAGAGGTATTATCAGACAGGTGCATAGCTCTTATAACAATCCTATTCTAGGTGTTCTTAAGCCCAAAGGACAATGGCGCTTGTGTGCTGACTCAAGACAGCTAAACAAATGAGTGTACATGTCTTACTGGCCTGTGCCATATATTGACCAGTGCCTAGCGCAGATGCAGGGATCCAAAATATTCACTGCCATTGATTGTGCACAGGGATATTGGACCATAAAGGTACATGAAGAGGACCAGTATAAGCTTGCATTCTCGTTGCAAAAGGTCCAGTATGCATTCCAAAGACTCCCGTTTGGATACATAAATTCAGGACATGAATTTGCTGTATTCATGCATAAGGCTATGCCTGATGCACTGGAAAGGGGGACTTTATCTTATGTTGATGATGTTTTAATCAAAAGCACAGACTTTGAAAAACACATCACAGAACTTAAACACGTTCTCAGCCAACTTAAAAGGGCAGGTGTCAAATTATCCCTACAAAAAGCTCAATGGTGCCGCACTCGTGTAAACTTCTTGGGACATGAATTTATTTCTGAAGGGTTAAATCCTCAGAAGAAAAAGGAGGAAGCTATGATAAATTCTAAGAACCCAACTAACTTAAAGGAATTGAGATCATTCCTGTGTATGACGAATTATTCTCGCAAATTTATTGATCATTATGCAGAATTAGCAAAACCACTGCTTCTTCTTCTAAAGAAGGACGTGGAATGGCACTGGAGTGAGACTCAAGAGACAGCCATCAAGGAGCTGATGTGAAAACTCACTCAAGCACCTTGCTTAGCGTACCCTGAAGGGGGTAAACCATTCTTCTTAGAGACAGCTTACACAGATATAAGCATGAGTGCTGTTTTATACCAAAAGCATGAAAATTTAAGCAAAGTCATTGCTTATGCGAGCAAAACTTTATCCCCAGTAGAAATAGAATTTAGTGATTGCGAAAAAGCCCTCTTATCTACTTTATGGGCTCTACAAAATTTCCGCAGCTATATACAGGGCAAGAAAATTATTGTAGAAACGGCCCACCAGCCTTTGCTATTTCTGCAAAGTGAGAGAATAAGAGATGGGAATTTGTCTAATAGCCGCATAACAGCTTGGACTCTTTCCTTACTAGGCTGGACTTTAGAAATTCGCTACAAACAAAATAAAAAAGAATCCAGTCGCACAGGGCTTGCTGAGCTCCACGACTGTACTGCTAAGGATCATGGGGAAGAGTTATTAGAAGATGATTTCCTGGATGAACAATTGCTTTCCCCATATAAAATATATAATGAGGACCATTGTCAAACATTACCTTGGGTATATTTTGATGGTTGCTCTTACCATGCCACCATTGATAATAAGCGCAGATTAGTCGCCGGCATTGGTATAACTTGGGCAAATGGATTCCCAGATATTTCTGTAGGTTTCAACATTGGACCAAGATCCAGTCAAGTTGCAGAACTAACTGGTGTTCTAAAAAACCATTGATATGGCTATTGAACACGGTAATTATGAATTTGTGATCATTACTGACTCAAATTACGTGTGTGACAGTTTTGTTGAATACCTGCCAACTTGGAAAAGAAATGGCATGCAGAAAACTAACAACAAATCAGTCAAGCATGGCACGTTTTTCTGCGAGATTGATAATCTAGTGGTGTCCAATGGATTAATCATACACTGGAAAAAGACCAAGGGTCATTCCAGGGTTCTAGGTCCTGATAAGGAAGGCAATGATCTTGCGGATTCATTAGCCAAACAAGGAGCCATAACTGGAGAACTCCTTAATATTGACCACTCAATGGGTGCAATTCAGGTAGAAGCCATTACCAGAAACCAGGCTAAACAACAGAGTGAGCCTAACTTGGTACAATGGAGTCAGGATTCTCCTAGTGAAGACATGATCACTAGTCAAAAAGAAGACCAAATTGTAGGCATCTTCTATAAACACATAAAAGATCCTGAAAGCAACCCCATCTCAAAAGAGGACAGTATTGGTAAGGAAGATCTTAAGAATCTTAATGAAATCCAAATCACAATTCAAGTTACAGGATGGTTTGTTAGTTAGAACCTCCAAAACTGGCATCCAGCAATGGGTTGTACCTACAAAGTTCAGAGGTCTAATGCTTCAACATGCCCATGATGCTCCCACATCTGGCCATCGTGGTGCCAAATTAACGTATGAAATATTGCGTGACTATGCCTTCTGGCCGCATATGTTGAAGGATATTCAAACCTACTGTCAAGGCTGTTTAATCTGTCCACAGTTCCAACCCACTGCGCCAACACATAGAGTGCCATTGCAGAAAAGGGGGATGGTAATGCTATGGTCAGATATACAAATTGATTTTATTGGTCCAGTAACAAGGTCATTAAGAGGTAACAAATACATGTTGACAGTGACATGCCTATTCACTAAATGGGTAAAGTGCATCAGTGCACCTAACAATTGTGCTGAAACATACGCAGCTTTGCTCATCAAACACGTGTTTTCCAGATTTGGTTTACCCCAGCGAATCAAATCCAATTGGGGGACCCACTTCACTAGCGAAGTGATGATCAAAATGTGGAAAATACTAGGGGTCAAAAGAAAGCTCCATATTGCTTATAGAGCTACCTCAAGTGGTGGTGTAGAGCGTTACAACCAATCCATTGTGAAAATCCTCAAAAAGTTTGTAAATGAAACGGGTAAAGACTGGGATGTAAAATTACCTCTAGTCCTAATGGCATTAAGAGCAACTCCAAGTAGTGCTACCAAGATGTCACCTTTTGAATTGATGACTGGTAGAAGAATGATTCTACCTCAGCATCTACTGTACCGTACATCAGACCAGAACTTGATAAACGCTGCCAATATGCATCAATATGTGGAGAACCTAAGGAAGCACCTGCAATATGCATTTGCATTTGATCAAAGGAACATAGAGAAAGCTACAACTGCCACTAAAACCTATTATGATCTCAAAACGTCCAAAAAGGAATATGAAATAGATGATAAAGTTTATCTTTATAACTTTGGAAGAGATGAGGTTAAGGAGAAGAAATTTCTTCCATCATGGAAGGGTCCTTTTGTCGTTACTGACAAAATATCTCGTCGCCTATAAAATTAGGATACCTAAAAATGATACTTTAATGGATAAATGGGTCCATATTAATCAGTTGCGAGCGTGCCATCCTAGATCCCAACTACAAGTCATAGAGGGAGAATGAAGTGTCATATCCCCAAATACCCTAAATAAATATTGTAGTTTAAAGATGCCTAACGAGCATGAGAGCTCACCAAAAATAACGGACTCTCTTCATAGAAGACTGTCTATGATGCATACTGTTAATACACTCACTAAGCACCACTGACTTTAAGCCAATTCAAATACATGTGCCCTACATCTATTTAAAATTGGAAGGGGGAATTATGTCAGGGTATCTGTGAGTAGCATTAAATAAACTACAGATGTATCATAAAATCTAATATTTTATTTTTAGCTAAAACCTAATTTGATGTGAATTGGTTCTCATAACAGACCAGCCCGTACCCCCCTTTTTCCTAAATACAATACTTCAGCTAGGAACAAAAGATTTAGCTTTGAAGCTCATTACTCCACATGAGGTCATAACAGGGACGTGATAATCAACCGAGCCAGCATACATCATGGGATGTTTGGAGACGACATTCTGTACATAAAGTCAGATAAGCAAACAGAAATTCTAGAATACAGTAATTAGCACAGACCTGTTAATTGCCCCTAAACGTCAGATAAACATCTGTGCAGGCTAACAGAGACACATGCTTTGCATTGTAACTGAAATTCATTTTTAAAAGTACAACTTGTATGGTTTTCAATCTTGTATAAAAATGTATAATTCCATGGATCTGAGAAATGCATTTCAGGTTTGTAATAAATTTAATGGATAACATTCTTATATTTTTCAGGCATCTAATAAGTACATATATAATTGTTGTTTTAAATAATATCATATGTTTTATACACTCAGCAAGAGATATACAGATATGAAATATTTATATGGGATAGTAATAAATATGAAACCACATCTGATTGCTGATCTCAAGGCATGTATGTGATATTAAGATGATAACTGAGATATTAATTAGATCCATGCTAAAAGTATTAAAATCCTTTGAAATACCCATATATTTTAAATGTATAATAATTATTTATGAGAAATATATCATATCTAGTCTTGAAATGCTCAGGATGAGTGGTATGACGTGGTCCAATACACATGAAACATGTGACTTATTAATACTAGAAAATATAATACATTGTAAAAATAAATATGAATCTATATTAAACTGTAACAGCATTTATGGTAAAACTGCATTTCTGGGTGTCTGCTGCCACCTATAGATCAGAGATGGTATTGCAGCCAAAAGATAAATGGCTACTCAGGGAGGCGTCTCCCAAATAACCAAGAGCTGTTCAGCTCAAGGGGCCTATCATAAGTCAAGCTTCCGTGGGGCGTTTCCAATTTCACCAATGATTAGAATAAAAAGGTGTGGGGTATATCAGGTGATATAACCCCAGGGAAGAGAGAAAAAAAAGGCTCTCTGCTGCTGAATTTTGACTGATTGCCATTTTTGGACACAGTCACTATAAGCAAATCTGGGCCTAATTTTTATCCATCTTGCAAAAATTACTTCTTTTAATTTATGAGGTGAAATTGGACTTATTGGAGAAACTCTGGAAGCTGAAACATTAATTTGGTTATTTGGGTTAAAGTATACACGATAAATATATATATATATTATTTTAATCAAAGGTATTTGGTAACTATAACTAGATTGCAGTTAGTAATTTTAAAAGGGCATCATTAGTATTTTAAGCTCATGTTTATAGTCCCGTGTAGTTTAACTAGTCATAGTTTAGTGCTATTAATTTATAATTGCAGCTATATATATATATATATATATATATTTATTTTAGAACTTGCCTTAATTGTAGCTAAAATAAGATTTATTTCAGCTCAGATAACTTGGCATAGAAATTGGCTGTTAAAGTATCTTGTTATATTGTTTAACTAGGCATTGTGAAAGTTAGCGATCCATACTCTGGTATTTCATTGTGGTATTTTAATGCAACTCATTGTGAATAAGGTTTATTGTAAAGGTACATCTTTTATAATCTTTGTAAGGATATTATAACAGTTTAAGTGTGTACCAATTGATTCATAATCTGGTTCCTATAAATATAATTTAATGTGTTTATAAATTTTTACTTATTGTAAAGAATTTAGGAATAAATATTGATTTTAATTGTTTCATATATGTATTTTAATTGGGGGTTATTTTTAAAAACAATTATTAAATAAATTGTATTATAACCTGGCCATATACTGACAGGCCTACCTATCACCCACAGACCATGCCCCCACTGCAATATAATTGTTAACTAAACATGCAGTTAAAATCAAGAAAATATAAATTTGCACACAAAGGGTTAAAGTTTGATTAAAACCTTTTTTACCCCCCAAAAAAGCCAGCAGGCCTCTACCTATCAGTCACAGGCTATGTCCCCACAGCAAAACTAACCATGCAGTTGAAATTGAAGTTAAAGTAACTGCAAGAAAATAAAAATGTTTTTTTCTGCACACACAGAGTAAATATTAATTTAAAAAATGTTTTACCACCCCAATAAAGCCAACAGGCCTATCTTTCTGTCACAGGTTATGCTCCAACAGCAATAAAGTAAGATTGAAGTTTTAAACTAACTGCAAGAAAATAGAAATGTCTCTTCACCCCCAAAGCAATATAATTATTAAAGGGACATTATACACTAGATGTTTCTTTTCATAAATCTTTTGTAGATGATCCATTTATATAGCCCATACAGTTTTGTTTTTTTAATGTATAGTTTTGCTTATTTTTAAATAACATTGTGCTGATTTTCAGACTCCTACTCAAGGGCCAAAGTTTTAGAAGTAGACTGATGAATATCTTCTCCAGCTTGCTTCTGTTTGTGTAAAGGGTTTTTTCATACACATAGGAGGGGGAGGGGTACTGCTCTTTTTGCTTTTCAACCCCTTTCACTGGGTGTTTCAGACTAACTTTTTCAACAGTGCTAAACTGGGAGCTTCTAAGTAAGTTTATAAAAGGTTTTATACTGGATTTTCAGATCAGTATCTGTGCATATTATTCTTTATGGTAGTGTCTATTACATGCAGTTATATGAAAATTGGTGTATACTGTCCCTTTAATAAACAAACCATGCAGTTAACATGGTTAGATTTTAATTAAAAGTTGTTGTTGTTTTTTTAAATGTTAAAGGGACACTGAACCCAAATTTTTTCTTTTGTGATTCAGGTAGAGCATGCAATTTTAAGCAACTTTCTAATTTACTTCTATTATCAATTTTTCTTCGTTCTCTTGATATCTTTATTTGAAAAAGAAGGCATCTAAGCTTTTTTTCTTGGTTCAGACTCTGGACAGCACTTTTTTTTATTGGTGGATGAATTTATCCACCAATCAGCAAGGACAACCCAGTTTGTTCACAAAAAATGGGCCCGCATCTAAACTTACATTCTTGCATTTCAAATAAAGATACCAAGAGAATAAACAAAATGTGTTAATAGGAGTAAATTAGAAAGTTGTTTAACATTTTATGATCTATCAGAATCACAAAAGAAAAAATTTGGGTTCAGTGTCCCTTTAATTGAAATTATTTTTTTCCCCAGTAGAGGTGGCAGGCCTACCGATCTATCACAGGCTATACCCCCACAGTGAAATAAACTATTTTTAATTTTAAAAAAATGTGCAATTTTAAAAAAAGCTGACAAAAAAAAGAGATGTTTATGCATAGAAATGTTTTAAATTTTAATTTAATTTTTTTAAGCTGCCAAAAAAACAAAACAATCTGGCACTACCTACCAGTCATTGTATAATTATTAATAAACTAAAATGTGCAGTTGCCGTTTAAATTAAACTTCAAGAAAATAGAAATGTTTTTTTTCTGCACAAAGGGTTAAAGTTCAATTCAATTTTTTTTACCCACCCACCAAAAAAAGGTCAGCAGACTTCTACCTATCAGTGACAGGCTATGCCCCCACAGCAAAACTAAATGTTCAGTTTTAAACTTTAAAGAAAATAGAAATTTTTCTACACACAAAAGGTTAAACTACAACTCTCCCCTAATGAAATGCAGCAGGCTTATATTACTATCAGTCAAAGCTATGCCCAAACTGCAATATTATTAACAACTCTTTAACACTAAAATAAAGAAAAATGAATCCCCTGGTTCCCAGTGTGAAAATAAATATGCAGTATGTGCGCAGTTTATATTGCACTGCAAGAAAAACAATGATTCTGCACTAATTTACAGCAAAAAACAGTGCAGCAAGCTGACACAGGCACAGGTCAGAAGCTGAAGTAAAAATGACTAAAAGGCGGCTGATGTTCACTAAGACTAACATCTCCCTATGCTAGATTAATAGTGGATGGATTGGACAAGACTGTTTGCTATTTAATGCCTAACTTCCTTGCCCTCACATCAATTATTTAGTTATGCTCTGTAATTAGAATTGGCCAGGGGAAGTTGTACACATGAATGGTCAGACCCCCTGTACATCACTGCAAACGAAGGAGACGATTTGTCAAACAATCTCTGCTCCTTACCCCTCTCGTGTTCTCTGCCCCTTTTTTTGGCGCCAAAAATTTAGAACAAAAACATAATTAATGTCAGTAATATTTGAAAAATTGAATAGCACTCCAGATTCTGTCCTGTTTTCATTCGTCCACTCGCTGCCAAATGGGCCAATATTCATCTGAAAAACGTATTTGTCTGAAAGTGAATGTGCAAGTCTAATCTTGAGTATCTTATTTCCTTTGCAACGGTCTGAGGGACAGATATAAGATCATATAATGACCAAGCAATCACTGTGTATAATGTTTCAGGGACAGTTTCTTAATCCTACTATCTGGGTGCATTCAAAATAAAGTTCAGATGTACACAACAGAAAACATGGACCAAATATATAATGAAACTGCATTATAAAGTTTGGTTTTTAACTATGCATAATTCAGCTTTTTATGTGGAATTAATTGTTAGTTGAATGCCTCTGTAAGCCTACAATACGACATTGTACTATATTTAGTCTTTAGTTAGTCAAGGATAAGATAATGAGAGGATTATTCAGCTAGCAGAATCATTATGGAGTACAGCACAAGGGAATGGCCTCCTCAGTGGCCCGTGTTAGTGTAATGGACACTTGAGATGTGTGAATCCATTTCTTGATGCTGTGTTTTATCGTCTAAACCTTTCTAAACTGAGGTAAGTTTACGACATTTAACCAATATAGTTCTTGTGCTTGGCTGAATTCCTAATATTGGTCAAAAAATTCTGACTCGAGTATAAGAGAGAGCTGCAAATAACCACGACAGCAGTTTATCCACTTTGCTGGCGTGGACTAAAAAAAATAATCTGAGGCAGATAAAAAAAACCCACAAAAAGTACTATTTGACAAAATATATAAAAACAGTACGACTTATGCGCGCGCACTAAACGTGAGGGGCTAGGGGCGGGCTAACAGCGAAGAAGGGGGAGGTAGTAGTGAGGTGGGCGTGTTTTTTTAACTCACGTGGGAGGTGGGAGCAGCTCGTGCATGATTTGGCATTACCTGGTTTGTGTGCACGCGCGTGAATTAATTTCTGTCAAGAAAGTGGGGGGGGGGGCAAAGGAAGGGACATTTGTGGGAGGAGGTTGCTGATGACAACTGACAGAATAAGCGAAGAGAGTGTACAAGGAAAATATACTGTTTAATAAGAAGAGGAAGGAAAGAGTGTACACGACTGCTGTGGGAGGGTCACTTTAAGACCGTTATAGAAAGAAAGGTTTGGGACTTGGATATAGAGCAGCTGGTGATCAGGTGAGTGGGTTGTGGTGTAACAGATCGGTTGTGTTAAAGGGGCTGCTGAAAAGCTGTGTTTATAAAGGGTGATAGAGGTGTGTATATGACATGTAAAGGGTTTAGTGTGGAAGTGGCTTGGTGGGGTGAAGGCTGTAGAGGTGACTTTTGCAATATTGTGTTTAAATAATATGAGTGGACAGGGATCAGTGGGGTTATACGGTGGCATAAAATGCATCATGACAGTAGGGAGGTATAAGCAGTATCAACATAGGACAATTACCATATAATGGTAGAAGACAGAATGAATGGAGCAAAACAATAAGATTGTGTTAGCCATGTTCTTAATCATTATGGTGGGGAACGGTGGGTGATGCAAAGTAAGGCCATGTAACTGGTTAAAAATATAGTCTACAATGGCATTATTAACTATTAAAGTTGTGGGTATAAAAATATGACAGCAAAGTAGGCTATAAAAACTGATGTTTATGCAACATCCAAATATAATGTTAGCTCAACACAGTCTTCTAATAATGAGTTATGGAAGCAGTGAAATAAAATGTTATTCCAGCACAGATGTAAGGATGGGTTAATCTGGCTGCAATTAAATGTGTGTGTATGGTGCTACCATATAATGAGGTAAACTGATACACATGGAGCCTGGTTGTATAATAGAATAATCTGATAAGGCAAGATGGTGACCATGTATTGAGATTAGCTGGTAGGTTTAGAACCAGGTCATATAGCTCAATAACCTGGCAAGCTATGAGTTTTTAATAGTATAATAGGACAGGTGGAAGTGTCATGTAATGGATAAGTAGTTTTGGGGCCACACAACAGTAAATTGGTTGGAATGGTTGTGGACCATAACATGAGATTCACTGGTAGGCATAGAAACATGCACATAGCAGGGCTATATATATGCTGGAATGAGGAAAGTAGTTTTAAATACAAATATTGTTGTCTGTGTGTGATGATGGACCATGGAAGACATGATGTGTCTGTGATGGAATTGTGCTGCCTAATGATATAAGTGAGGATAAAGCAGACATAAAGCTTTGTTTTACAGTGGGATTAGGTGGTGGATATAGAGTGAGTTAAAATGAATCAGATGTGGTTAAAGGGATACTAAACCCACCTTTTTTTTTCTTTAATGCTTCAGATAGAACATGCAATTTTCTAGTTTACTTCTGCTATCATTTTTTCTTTGTTCTTTTGCTATCTTTATTAGAAAAGCAAGAATCTAAGTTTAGGAGCAGGCCCATTTTGATTCAGCACCTGGATAGCGCTTGATGATTGGTGGCTAAATGTAGCAACCAATCAGCAAATGTTACCCAAGGTGCTGAACCTAAAATGGGCTGGCTCCTAAGCTTAACATTCCTGCTTTTTAAATAAAGATAGCAAGAGTACAAAGGAAAATTGATAATAGGAGTAAATTAGAAAGTTGCTTAAAATTGCACGCTCTATCTGAATCATGAAAGAAAAAAATTGGGTTTAGTATCCCTTTAATGAGCTGTATTTATAATGCTGTTTACACATTCATTCTTTAAAGGGACAGTCTATACCAGAATTTTTACGGGTTTAAAAGATAGATAATCCCTTTATTATCCATTCCCTGGTTTTGCATAACCAACAGTTATATTAATACACTTTTTACCTCTGTGATTATCTTGTATCTAAGCCTCTGCAAACTGCCCCTTTATTTCAGTTCTTTTGACAGAGTTGCAGTTTAGCCAATCAGTGCCTGCTCCCAGATAACTTCACGTGCACGAGCACAGTGTTATCTATATGAAACACATGAACTAACACCCTCTACTGGTGAAAAATTGTCAAAATGCATTCAGATGCATTCAGATAAGAGGCGGCCTTCAAGGTCTAAAAAATTAGCATATGAACCTCCTAGGTTTAGCTTTCAGCTTAGAATACCAAGAGAACAAAGCAAAATTGGTCATAAAGTAAATTGGAAAGTTCTTTAAAATTTCATGTCCTATCTGAATCATAAAAGTTTATTTTGGCTAGAAGTTTATTTTGGCTAGGATTGACCATTGGAACAAATAAAGGGGGACTTTCATTCATGAAGTATAAAATACTTCAGGCAGAGAAGAATTAAAGGGCCATTATAGTAAAAAAAAAAAAAAAGACATGTTCTAGATCAGCAGCGGAAAACACTGCTGATCTAATCAGCAGCACTAGTTCCACATCTGAGTCGTACAACTAGTGCTGTTCATTGGATCAGCATTGCTTTCTGCTCGAGATCAGCAGTGCTCTTAGTCCCGAATGGTATTTTAACTGTGCGTTTAGCCCCTTTGCAAGAGTTGTACACACACTAGTGTAGGGCACATAGTCTTTAAACTTAAAGGGACGTAGAAGTGCAGTATAATAATGTTCTGTGGAAGTACATTTTCTTGTTGCAATATTGTCTGCATATACTATGTGTTTAACTCCTACAACTAGGGTAAACACCATTTTAAATTTAGGCTAAGAGCCACAATGCACTACAGTATCCTAGTTGAACACATCTGGCAAGCCAAATACAAGAGATAAATGTGAGACGTTACCAGCCAGCTCCCAGTAATGTCACTGCTGCTGAGCATATCTACATATGCTTTTCACCAAAGGGTGTCACCAACCCCTAGCTAGCTTCCAGTAGTGCATCACAACTCCTGAGCCTACCTATGTCAGTTATTTATAAGAAATAATGCCAAGAGAACAGGGTTAATTTGAGAACAGCGGTAAATTAAAAATAAGGATGTTTTGGGGGGTTTCTGTAATGTTTGAATCACAAACGTTAAATTTTAAATTGATCCAGATAACCTAGAAAACAGGGTGTGCATTAGATATCTAATGCACACCTTGTTTTAAAGTGATGGTATATCCTAGCGTTTGTGAAACACTAGGCTTTACCAGTGGAACAAATAAAGGGGACTTTTAGTCATGTATAAAATACTTCATGCTGAAAGTTCCTTTATTTGTCTGAAACGTTCGCCGCACCGAGCTGCTTAGGCAGCCCACGGCAGAACGCTATTTTGCTGTGAGGTGACGTTTCCACCTCTTGGTAAATAGCCGTGTGCCCGCACAGTTAAACACATAGTATATGCAGGCACTATTGCAACAAGAAAATGTTCTTACACAGAGCATTTTTATATTGCACTTCTACGTCCCTTTAAGTTTTAAAGAGCCATTATAATAACATTTAAAAAGCTACCAAGTAGGGCTGTGCAATTATTTTTTTTTTGATGAAATATTGTGATTGCAGTTTTATTAAAAAAAAAATTTAAACATGCATTTAACTGTTCAAGACATTGACTTGTCCCTCTTGCAGTATGCACTGCTGAGTGAATAGGCCAGAGAAAAGCGCACAGCCAGTACATCGCTTTCTGGTCTATCCACACCTCAGGACTGGAGCAACAAACCACAATGCAAGTAAAATGGCCGCAGTGGTGTTGCGATGTGACACTTCCTGGAGGAGGGATCAGTACTACTGCTAGGATGGACTAGAGCGTTTGTGTGACTGATGTGACACGTTAACCCTTTGATGACGGGGTTAATTTGTCTACATCGGAACAACGATGGACAGTGCTTGCTTATTGGAGGCTTATATTTACCCACTAATAAGCAAGCATAACCCAGGTTCTCAACCAAAAATGAGCCGGCTTCTATGCATCACATTCCTGCTTTTTAAATAAAGATAGCAAGAGAACGAAGAGACATTGATAATAGGAGTAAATTAGAAAGTTGCTTAAAATTGCCTGCTCTATCTGAATCATGGGAAAAAAAATTGGGTTTAGTGTCCCTTTTAAAGTTCATTTCAGGGCATGATTTCCGAGCCTGACATGGATGAAGAGTAGAGGGAAGAGTTGACCTCACTGATTTGAGGGACAAAGCATAAAGGTGTGGCATTGGGTATGTCGTCATAATGGAGAATCTCCTGCTGCAATGCTACAGAATTATTTTACTCAACCATAGAGCTAGTGTACGTGTGGTGTTTTTATTACCTTTCTCATATGTTAACCCAATTTATGAAAATTAAAGTTAAATTATAATATTACAGACTCTAAACTCACTTTATAAACTAATGGTAGGAGATTCCAAAATGCAGTTACCAGTCTCAAGGATAAATATCCGTTCAAATCCTAGAATCTCCATTGTTTAGTGAATAAATTGTAGGGCAGCTGTGAAGCATTCTAAACGACAAAGGGGCCTATCTATCAAGCTCCGAATGGAGCTTGACGCCCCATGTTTCTGGCGAGCCTGCAGGCTCGCTATAAACAGCAGTTATGAAGCAGCGGTCTAAAGACCGCTGCTCCATAACCCTGTCCGCCTGCTCTGATGAGGCGGACCGGAATTCGAGTCTGCAGGGGGCGGCGTTGCACCAGCAGCTCACAAGAGCTGCTCGTGCAATGCTGAATACGGATCAGGTCCGACAGACATTTCATAAATAGGCCTCATTGTATAAACATAGAAGTTACCAAAATGGTGCATTACCCCATGGATGTAAGTTATTACATTTATGGGTAAAACCTAACTTAAAGGGATAGGAAACCCAAAGAAAAAAATAAATTTTTTAAAACATATTTTGTTGTACGAGTTATCAAATAACACCTATTAGCCAATTTTTATCGTTTACCTAAAAATTGGACTTGAAAATATGAGTTCTGCCAAACCCTTCTTTTGCTTCATTATGCTGTCTAATTACAGTGTTCTACCTAGGTAGAACTATGATGGAATCCTGCATGCACATACTGTATCTGTCCTCTCTCCTGGAGTTTCAGCCGCCGCATCATCATCGCCTTGCTGCCGAGGAAGAGGCACGGGACATAGGAGTGGGAGTGGCGGCACCAGAGCGCTCCAGCCCTGGCGACGCTGTGGGTGTTGCATGTTTTACTTTTTGACCCCCATTCAATTGCTCAGATTGACATCCGGAAGTCAATGCAAGCTGCCTCAAACAGCAGCTAGATTATGAGTAGCGAACACGATGTGTCTGATAAGAGCAGGTACACAAAAATGGAGGACTGGGTGACATTTCATTGTGCATGCGAGTGCCACACGTTACATTGCGCATGCCGAGATTGAGGAAAAACTGTTATTTTAAGTATGCTAATTAAGGGATCAGTGCTGAAGCGCCATTGGAGGAGGGGATGGCATACATTATGTGTAACTACAGCCTACATTTATGGGCGGTCGTTACGGCAGTTTACAAGGGAAATTAAAATTCTAATTTTCCTGAACATTAAAGCTTTGTTTCAAGGTAATAATTAATTGGTAATTTATGAAACTTTAACTGTGTGATATGCTTTTTATAACGTTACAAAAGTAAATATTTCTTACCCTTTAATTCAGGGGTTTCAATCTCATTGTATCTGGGGACCACTGGCCAAGTGGTCTTCTCTCATGGGGGCCACTTGAACAGAGTGAGTGCTCATCCACTGTGACATTTACCTAAGTAGTAGCGAATGGTAGAAGCTCTAGTCCACAATAAACATACACAGTATATATTTATCTCATTTTGGAACTGAATAATAAGTGGCATTTAACTAAGCAGTGCATAATGGAAGTCTACACTGAAAAATGTCTGCATTTATATTTATCTTGTGAAATATAGATCAACTTTCTCTTAAAACGCTAGAAGGGGTATGGAGTGTTCAGAGATGCAGGCTATCCTTGGCTTTCAAACAGCTGGGGGGGCTGTAATAAAAATAGAAATCATAGCTTGCAACATTAATGTTATCTATTATATTCTTATACTTTGTAATTGAGAGAGAGATTTAGTGAAATGAAAAAAAGATAATTTCTCTAGTCCTTTTTTTCCATTTGTTTGTTTTTGGAGATTAAAAATTGAACTCACATGGTTTCAATTTGAACTCTATAGCGCTTGAGGTTTTGTTCAAGATTTCATGTGGCAAGTATTTAGAAGCAGTGCTTTTTTGTTGTTTTGTCAGCTCTTTTGAGATGCATGGGTGCAGGGTGGATTTGATTTAAATCCCAATTTAAAGGGACAGTCTAGTCAAAAATAAACTTTCATGATTCACATAGGGCATGTAATTTTAAAAAGCTTTCCAATTGACTTATCATCAATTTTGCTTTTTTCTCTTGGTATTCTTAATTGAAAGCTAAACTTAGGTAGGTCATGCTAATTTCCCAACCCTTGAAGGCTGCCTCTTTATCTGAAGGCATGTTGAAAGTTTTTCACAACTAGAGGGTGTTAGTTCATGTGTGCCATATAGATAACATTGTGATCACCCACGTGGACTTACCTGATTGGCTAAAATGCAAGTCTGTGAAAAGAACTAAAATAATGGGGCGGTGTACAAGGTAATCACAGAGGTAAAAAGTGTATTAATATAACTGTGTTGGTTATGCAAAACTGGGGAATGGGTAATAAAGGGATTGTCTATATTTTTAAACCATAAAAAATCTAGTATAGACTGCTCCTTTAAATCACTAGTCAGTAAGACGCAACTTACTACTCTTTCTTAGTCACTACCTCAAACGAAATCTCTCCAAAACTGAGCTCCTTATTTTCCCCCTTCTTCTAAAATCTCCACCCCCAATCTCTCTCTAACTGTCGACAACTCTCATTACCCCTACCCCACATGCCCAATGTCTCCGGGTCACATTTGACTCTGATCTTTCTTTCACTCCTCACATTCAGTCCTTGGCTAAAGCCTGCCGCTTCCACCTTAAAAACATCTCTAAAATTTAGACATTTCCTTACACAAGACACAACTAAGATTTGAATCCACTCTCTCATCCTTTCCCGCCTCGATTATTGCAACTCTGTCCTCTCTGGTCTCTCCAGCTGCCGCCTAGCTCCTTTACAATCCATAATGAATGCAACTGCCAGGCTCATCTTCCTTACACGTCGCTCTTCATCTGCTGCACCTCTCTGACAATCCCTTCACTGGCTTCCTCTTGCCTCTAGGATTAAAAACAAAATTCTCACTCTGACATACAAAGCCCTCAACTGCACTGCTCCCCCCTATATCTCAGACCTTGTCTCCAGATACTCTCCCTCCCGTCCCCTTCGCTCTGCTCATGACCTCCTACTCTCCTCCTCTCGTTACCTCATCACATTCCCGTTTACAGGACTTCTCCAGACTGGCTCCCATCTTGTGGAACTCTCTGCCTCGCTCCACAAGACTCTCCCCTAGTTTTGAAAGCTTCAAGCGCTCCCTAAAGACTCTTCTGTTTAGGGATGCTTGCATACAACCTACACTAACCTTTCTTTATACCAGTTCCTCTCCTCCATCGCTATCCCCTGAACCCCCTTAGCGTGTATGCCTAAGAGTCCAGCTGTTTGTAGATCACCTTCTTAAGAGCTGACTACAACAATGCAACTCTTGGCAGGGCCCTCTACCCATTTGATCCCTATAATTGTTTTGTTGTACTCCGCCTTTGTTTATAGCGCTGCGGAATCTGTTGGCGCTCTACAAATTAATAGTTATAGTCTTTATATTTACAACCAGACGAAGGTTTCATTTTTAGAATAATAACTTTTCAGATTAGTTTTACAGTTATATCAACAAATTACTTTTAGAAATAAGTGTCCTCCACAAATAATGTTGCCAGCTGGGTGACATTATAAAGTAGTGGGGGCAGTGTAATATTTTGTAATATTATTTTCAGTTGAGCTGTCTACATATTTGTGAAAACTGTTCTGCTGTCCTTTATTGGAAGGAGAAAAACCATTACCATATTATTATAATAATAATAATAATATAGTTTTATTCAATTAAAAGAATTGCATTAAAGGTTTCACTTTCACATTTCTACTGTTTGCCCCCTCCATTTAGCTCCTTGTGCAAATCTATCCCACTCCAAAACCATATTCTATTCATTTGACATTTAGCACTTAAAGAATCATTGAATAATTGATAAATACATAATAAAAAGACAATGCAAAAGCACTTTGAATTTCAAATGAGGTAGATTTTTTTTTTTCTTACACATTTCAATACACAATGGTGGCATTCTTGGGTACGTAAGTAAAAAATAAAATAAAAAAAATAAAGTTTACTGTGGGGTTTGTTTGCTTGCATTTGCTGCTCTGAAACAATGTGAATATTCCACTGGTTTACTAATTTCATTACAAACCCACAGGTGAACTCGGTACTTTCAAGTTTTTGTCTGGGAACAACAGTGCTATAAAGTTTAATATCTGATTTAACGGAACAAATTGTGGCGACATGTGTTGTCAGGTGCCTCTAGAGCTGTCTTGAAGTATAGCTTGTGCACACAGTGGCCATCATTGATGATGCAAGCAGAAACATACTGTGTATGTATGCTTGTTGGTAGCAGGGCCTTAAGGGCTGATAGTCAATAGGACAACAGGCCCTGGTGGTGGAAGTTCGGGAGATTTTTTTGTAAAAATAGATGCTTTCAGTATGCTCATGATCGCACACTAGTTGCTATACAAAATCTAAGAAAAGCAAAAATACAGCGGTCTTTTAATTGTTTTGGCATTTTTTTTTCTTTCTTGCCTATATATACTTATACATATTCTCCCTTTTATGTCTGCTTTGAAGAGTCTTCTATGTACAGCCACTTCCAGACAGCTACAGTAGAGTCCTCTTAGCCCTCTTACTTTCTGTGGTCTGATGCTAGTTTATGTTCTCATATGTTAATGTAGTCTTGATTGGTTCAACATTTAGAAACCAGACTTGTTTAGTGTGTGTGTGTGTGTGTATATGTATATGTATGTGTGTATGTATATGTATATATATATATATATATATATATATATATATATATATATATATATATATATACACACATAAAAAAAAAAAAATATATATATATACCTGTTCAATTGTTTGGTAACACAAATTGCTAATCAGTCAATCACATGATACCAACTCAATGCATTTAGGCATCTAGACGTGGTGAATACGCTTTGCTGAAGTTCATACCGAGCATCAGAAAGGGGATTTAAGCGACTTTGAACGTTGCATGGTTGAGTATTTCAGACAGGCTGGTCTGAGTATTTCAAAAACTGCTGATCTACTGGGATTTTCACGCACAACCATCTCTAGGGTTTACAGAGTGGTCTGAAAAAGAGAAAATATCCAGTGAGTGGCAGTTGTGTGGACGACACTGCCTTGTTGATGTCCATCCCTTTAGGACTACAGTGTACCTATCTTCTGATGGCTACTTCCAGCAGGATAATGCACCCTGTTACAAAGCTCAAATCATATCAAAATGGTTTCTTGAACATGACGATGAGTTCACTGTACTCCAATGGCCTCCACAGTCACCAGATCTCAATCCAATAGAGCACCTTTGGGATGTGGTGGAACGGGAGATTTGCATCATGGATGTGCAGCTGACAAATCTGCAGCAACTACATGATGCTATCATTTCAATATGGACCAAAATCTCTGAGGAATGTTTCCAACACCTTGTTGAATCTATGCCATGAAGAATTAAGGCAGTTCAGAAGGCAAAAGGGGGTCCAACCCGGTACTAGCAAGGTGTACCTAATGAAGTGTCCGGTGATTGTGTGTGTGATACATTTAATTTTATTTATGTTGTGTTTGGTGCAACTTTTTATTTAACCCTAACCCTTTTACAAGAGGACATCAGTTGCACTAACCCGCTCGTGCGGTCATGTTTACCTTCGACTTGTAATATGCGCGAAAGTAAGCGTGGGAACAATATTTCAAAACTGCATACTCCCTAACATTTTAGTGCGCCACCTGTAACCTAGCCTACAATGTGCTAACTTACTTTGCTACTTACAACACGCCACCAGATTTTGAATAGTGAGTGAATTCACTCACTAAATTTCACTTGCCAATGTTAAATTTCTACTCCTAGTGGGTGAGTGGAAATTATGAGCCCTTTCATAACCCTTAAGGAGAAACTTCACAAAAATATGAATTGTGTAACCTGTTATCCTAAATATGAGAGAGAACAGTCAACAACAGTTTTTGCAAAAACCATTATAAAAATTTGAATGGCACAAATGTTTCAAATAGGATACTTAGATCAAGCATGTCTAAACCACCATAATAAAAGGGACACTGAACCCAAATTTTTTTCTTTCGTGATTCAGATAGAGCATTCAATTTTAAGCAACTTTCTAATTTACTCCTATTATCATTTTTTCTTCATTCTCTTGGTATGTTTATTTGAAAAGCAAGAATGTAAGTTTAGATGCCGGCCCATTTGTGCTTAACAACCTGTGTTGTCCTTGCTGATTGGACAGCACCAATAAACAAGTGCCGTCCATGGTACTCGACCAAAAATGTGCTGGCTCCTTAACTTAGATGCCTTCTTTTTCAAATAAAAATAGCAAGAGAACAAAGAGAAATTGATAATAGGAGTAAATTAGAAAGTTGCTTCAAATTGCATGCTCTATCTGAATCATGAAAGAAAAAAAAAAAATGGGTTCAGTGTCCCTTTAATTGACCACTAGGTTGCATAATTAATATTCCTGTCTAGGCACATGTCATTAGATACAAACAATGCAAGCTTTACAAATGGTAGAAAGAGAAATAAGGCAGTTACTTGCCACACATCAAATCATTTATATCATACTCTGAATAGAAAGTCTATATTGAAGCTGGTATGCCAAGAACTAGTCTGACACTTACCAGAAGAGACAGAGAGGGAAAAAAAGAGGATATCTCAAGACTAGCAAAATCAAATCCAAATTAAAGGGATAGTCAACACCAAAAATGTTGTTGTTTTAAAAGATAGATAATCCCTTTTATTTACCGTTTTGCATAACCAACACTGTTATAGAAATATACTTTTTACTTCTGTAATTACCTTGTATCTAAGCTTCTGCTGACTGCCTCCTTGTCTCAGCTCTTTTGACAGACTTTCATTTCAGGCAATTAGTGCTGACTCTTAAATAACTTCACGTGCATGAGCACAATATTATCTATATGAAACACATGAACTAACGCCCTCTAGCTATGAAACACTGTCAAATGCATTCAACTAAGAGGTGGCCTTCAAGGGCTTAGAAATTGGCATATGAGCCTACCTAATATTAGCCTTCAACTAAGAATAACAAGAGAACAAAGCAAATTTGATGATAAAAGTAAATTAGAAAGTTGTTTAAAATGGCATGCCCTTTCTGGATCATGAAAGTTTAATTTGGACTTTACTATCCCTTTAAGTCAAATTGATTAACAGACTTTTATTTTTTGTGAAGAGTGAATGTTCCATGTTTGATTTTAGTTTATATTCTTTTTACAGTTTTTTTTTTTTTTTTTTTTTTTTTTTTTTCACCGAAGAATAACACACTATACGTTTTCACAAAAGTGTGCTTGCTTCAAAAGCAATCCAAATTTTAACGAGGAATTGCTGAATGGACTCTGGCCAAAATAAGTATTGTTTCATTCTTCATTGTAATGTACAGTGTAGCTGACACATGATACAGGAAAGCAGATGTAAAATAGAACGACAAAGGCACTTTATTATAACCACATGCTACTGATATACTAATGACCCCCCAATATGGGGAAGGAACACTAAGTTGGTAACCTCTTTTATTACCTTAAAGAAATATATTTATTACTCAATGCCAGCCCATGACAAACATCACAATAAGGTAAGGCAAACAATGTGACATTGTTTGCCAAGGTTAATGAGAGGTTACACTAAGCAAATATATTTGTTCTCAAATTTGTGTTTCGCTTGCCTTCTATTTTTTATATTCTGTTTATTCTCTGCACAGCAAACGAAAATAGGCACAGAGCTAGCGGCTGATCCAAGGAAAATCGAACTGCATTTATTCTCATTGCTACAATCTATTGAACCATGGAGTGATGCTGTAATAGATATGCTCTGTGCTCATGTCTCTCCTCCCCATTTTCTATGCTCAGAAATTGATCTATAAGTTAAAGGGAAGGTAAACGTTTTGAGATTTTTAAATAATGAAGCAACTTATACATTCCTTGTGACAGCCAATCACAGTGATTTGTGTACTTTAATACTTTTTTGTACTTTTAGGTACAGGCATGATGGTATAAGGTTTTTGTTTTTTTTTGTTTTTTTTATTATATATGTGTATGTGAAAAGATACAAAAGAAGAAGTGCCACCCACAAGGGAACTTAGTATATCGGTAAAACATACACAATAACAAAGTTATTTTTTTTCTTTTCGCTTCAAGCAAGATTTTGGGTCTAGCTGTAGTCCACGTCAATCTCTTCAGTAGAGTAGTGGTGGCTTTAAATGAGTTAGAAAGTTGTGGGGTAGTCCTTGCTTGGTTTTCTAACATTTGCTGCCCATGGTATAGAAAGCCAGAGTAGTTTACTCTGTTCTTTCTTTTTCTACAGGTCTGTGTAAGGAGTATGTGAGCTTTCTTACTGCTAGATTGCAGGTAAGTGCTTTTGTCTTCTTGGTATTGGAGACTTGCACTTTAAATGAACATTTAATTACTGCAATAATAACTGGGACATATTTTTAATCCTGTAGGCAGGATTAGTTGGGCAGTAAGCAGGCACATTTGCATGTGGAGACAAGGGGTTTTATTCTCCCTTTATATAAGGGATTGTTCCTCAGTGGCTTTTAATTTATTATTTGATTAATAATTTATATCTTTTTGCATGTGTGGCAAATGGGGCTTTTATTATAGAAATGTGTTTTAGAGACTGATGCGACCAGGAGCCGTCTTTATGACCGGGAGCGCTTTTAATAACTGCAATTCCGGTCTGGCCGGTCATGTGACCCTCCGTTCTTCCGAATTTGAGCTGTGCGGCGTCACTGTTTCCTTGAGTGTTCGTATCGGCTGGAGAGAAGTAAATTTGCGAGCAAGTCTCTCTGCGTACATTGTTTTCTGGATTGCGGTAGGGCACCTCAGACTGGGGTGTAGAGGTCCAGAGTTGTTTTCTCTTCTTGTTGAGATAAATTAACGCTTGGGATTAAAAAAGGAGGGTCTCCATTTAAAGTGACAGTCGTTTTTTTCTCTCTTTTAAATTTGTTTAGATAAAACGTTAAAGTGTAAACATAAGATTTTGCCCGCTGAGCCAAATTTCTCTTAGGGTGATGTTGTTCAGGCAATGCCACAGCTTTCTCCTTTAACGTCCCAAGCCTCAATGATGTCACATGCAGTGCCCTGCAGTTTCTTTCAGCCTCCTGGAGGAGTTTATTTGCTTGCAGATATTGCTGCACAGGTATCTTCTGCAGAATTATTTGCTTTTTTCCATGTTGGGGAAGCGCAAGAGGAAATCTAAAGATTTGTCAGATTGTACGGTGTCTGTTCCTTCTGCTTGTACGCAGCTTGCACTCTCATAAGTCTGAGGATACTTCAGTAGCCTCTGAGGATGAAATTACTAATTCGGACAGTATAATTTATTTTTTTTGTCTGATGCTGAAGAAGTAAACTTCAGTTTTGAGCTTGAACACCTTTTGTGTACTATTAAAGGAGGTATAAGTTAATTTGGCCAACTCCGATATTCCTGTCGTTGTCAACCCTAAGAAATCTAGTAAAAGTAATAAATACTATGATGTT
This sequence comes from Bombina bombina, assembly GCF_027579735.1. Lineage (NCBI taxonomy): Eukaryota > Metazoa > Chordata > Amphibia > Anura > Bombinatoridae > Bombina > Bombina bombina. Next base: position 130,190,177 of record NC_069509.1, on the reverse strand, counting down.
CCTTCCCCTAAGTAAGTGTTTTCTTGTTCCAGACCGTGTCACAGAGATTATTTCACAGGAATGGGAAAAGCCAGGGATACCTTTCTCCCCGTCTTCAGTCTTTAAAAAGATGTTTCCTGTTGGTGACTCCATTAAAGATTCATGGCACACGGTGCCTAAAGTAGAAGGGGCTATTTTCTAATCAGAACTATGATCCCTATAGAGGATAGCTGTTCTTTTAAGGATCCCATGGACAAGAAGCTGGAGGCTTATTTGAAAAAGATGTATGTTTGTATTGCCACAGTTGCAAGTGCTGCATCTTATTGGTGCGATGCCTTGTCTGAATCAATTTTAGGTGAGACTCCGTTGGAAGAAATCCAAGATAGGATTTAAGGCTTTCAACTAGCCAGTTCCTTCATTTCTGATGCTAACATACAAGTTATTAGACTGGGAGCCAAGATGTCTGGCTTCTTAGCCCGCAGGGCGTTGTGGCTGAAATCTTGGTCAGCTGAAGTTACCTCCAAGCTTCTGGCGCTTCCTTACAAGGATAATACCTTGTTTGGACCTGGTCTGGAAGAAATTATTTCTGATATTGCGGGTGTAAAACAGGTCTTTTCTACCACAAGACAAGAACAGGCGTAAAGGACGTCAGTTATTTTCGTTCCTTTCGTAACTTCAAGGGTCAAAAGTCTTTCTCTTCCTCTACCAAACGGGAACAGTCCAAGTCTTCTTGGAAACCCAATTAATCTTGGAGGAAGCAATCAATGAAACCCACAGCTGAGTCTAAGTCGGCATGAAGGGTCTGCCCCCAGTCCCTGTTATGTCAAGCTTGGATATGAGATGTCTCAGATCCTTGGGCTGTGGACATAGTATCTCAGGGTTATAAAATAGAATTCAAATCTTTCCCTCCCAGGGGCAGATTCCACCTTTTAAGACTATCTGCAGATCAGATAAAAAGAGAGGCATTATTGAACTGCATTCCGGATCTTTCCTCCCTGGGGGGTGATTGTTCCAGTCCCTGTAAGAGAACGGGGTCTAGGATTTTATTCAAATCTGTTTGTGGTTCGCAAAAAAGAGGGAACTTTTCACCCATTTTAGACCTAAAGTGTCTCAACAAATTTCTCAGGGTACCTTCCTTCAAAATGGAAATCATTTGTTCCATTCTTCCTTTGGTCCAAGAGAGTCAGTTCATGACGACCATAGACCTGAAGGATGCATATCTTCATGTTCCCATCCACAGGGATTATCACAAGTTCCTGAGACTCGCCTTTCTAGACAAACACTTTCAGTTTGTGGCTCTTCAGTTTGGCCTTGCCACAGCTCCCAGAAGTTTCTCAAAGGTTCTGGGGGCTCTCATGGCAGTGATCAGGTCTCGGGGAATTGCAGTGGGAATTATGCATGCTCAGACAATGGAACGGAGACCATTCGGATCTGTCTCAGAGGATTGATCTAGACCAGTTGACAAAAGACTCTCTTCCAAGGTGGCTTTCTCAGGAGCATCTGTCTCGGGGCACATGCTTCCGGAGACTTTCCTGGGTGATTGTGACCATGGATGCTAGGCTGGGAAGCAGTCTGGGACTCAAAGTTGCAGGGACTATGGACTCGGGAAGAGTCTGCTCTCCCCATTAACATTCCAGGAGTGGACAACTAGGAAGCGGATATCCTGAGCAGACAGACATTTCATCCCGGGGAGTGGGCTCTCCATCCGGAGGTGTTCTCCAGGTTAACCCTCAAATGGGTGGTGCCGAAGTTGGATCTGATGGCTTCTCGGCAGAACTCCAAACTTCCAAGGTACGGTTCAAGGTCAAAAGATCCGCAGGGCGCCCTAATAGATGCTCTGGCAGTTCCTTGGGATTTTGGTCTAGCATACCTGTTTTCTCCGTTTGCGCTCCTGCCACAAATAATTGCTTGTATCAAACAGGAGAGAGCTTCAGTAATTCTAATAGCTCCTGCATGGCCTTGCAGGATCTGGTTTGCAGACCTAGTGAAGATGTCCTCTCTTCCACCTTGGAGGTTGCCTCTGAGGAAGGACCTTCTAACTCAGGGGTCCATTCCTCCATCCAAATCTCGTTTCTCTGAAGTTGACTGCTTAGAGTCGGTCATTGTGACCATGATTCCGGCTCGCATGCCTGTTACTCAAAAGATTTACTATAAGGTATGGCGTAAATACCTTTTTTATTGGTGTGAATCAAAAGGCTACTCTTGGAGTAGGTTTAGTAGATAAATCTGGACCAAGAGACCAGAGACTCTCTTCTTTGGTGGTTGTCACAGGATCATCTGTCCAAGGGAATGTGTTTCCGCAGGCCAGCATGGGTCATAGTGACGACGGACGCCAGCCTATTGGGCTGGGGTGCAGTCTGGAATTCCCTGAAAGCACAGGGATTGTGGACTCAGGAGGAGGCTCTCCTCCCGATAAATATTCTAGATCTGAGAGCGATTTTCAACGCACTTCAGGCGTGGCCTCAGCTGGCGTCAGCCAGATTCATAAGATTCCAGTTGGACAATATCACGACTGTGTAGCATATATCAATCATCAGGGGGGAACAAAGAGTTCTCTAGCAATGATAGAGGTTACCAAAATAATTCGATGGGCAGAGACTCACTCTTGCCATCTATCAGCAATCCTATATCCCAGGAGTGGAGAACTGGGAAGCGGATTTTCTAAGTCGTCAGACTTTTCATCCAGGGGAGTGGAACTCCATCCGGAGGTGTTTGCACAATTGATTCGGCAATGGGGCACACCAGAATTGGATCTGATGGCGTCTCGTCAGAACCCCAAACTTCCTCGTTACGGGTCCAGGTCAAGAGATCCTCAGGCAGTACTGATAGATGCTCTAGCAATTCCCTGGTCGTTCAACCTGGCTTATGTGTTTCCACCATTTCCTCTCCTTCCTCGTTTGATTGCCAGAATCAAACTGGAGAGAGCTTCAGTGATTTTGATAGCACCTGCGTGGCCACGCAGGACTTGGTATGCAGACCTGGTGGATATGTCATCTCTTCCACCATGGACTCTGCCATTGAGACAGGACCTTCTGTTTCAAGGTCCGTTCCAGCATCCAAATCTAGTTTCTCTGCGGCTGACTGCTTGGAGATTGAACGCTTGATCTTATCCAAGCGGGGGTTCTCTGAGTCGGTCATAGATACCTTGATTCAGGCTCGAAAGCCTGTCACCAGGAAAATTTATCATAAGATATGGCGTAAATATCTTTATTGGTGCGAATCCAAAGGCTACTCATGGAGTAAGATCAGGATTCCTATGGTTTTATCCTTTCTCCAAGAAGGATTGGAGAAGGGGCTATCAGCTAGTTCCTTAAAGGGACAGATATCTGCTTTATCAATTCTACTGCACAAACGTCTGGCAGATGTTCCAGACGTTCAGTCGTTCTGTCAGGCTTTAGTTAGAATCAAGCCTGTGTTTAAACCTGTTTCTCCGCCATGGAGTTTGAATTTAGTTCTTAAAGGGACACTGAACCCAATTTTTTTCTTTTGTAATTCAGAAAGAGCATGCAACTTTCTAATTTACTCCTATTATCAATTTTTCTTTGTTCTCTTGTTATCATTATTTGAAAAGAAGGCATCTAAGCTTTTTTTTTTGGTTTCAGTACTCTGGACCGCACTTTTTTTATTGGTGGATGAATTTATCCACCAATCAGCAAGGACAACCCAGGTTGTTCACCAAAAATGGGCCGGCATCTAAACTTACATTCTTGTATTTCAAATAAAGATACCAAGAGAATGAAGAAAATTTGATAATCGGAGTAAATTTAGAAAGTTGCTTAAAATTTCATGCTCAATCTGAATCGCGAAAGAAATTTTTTGGGTGCAGTGTCCCTTTTAAGGTTCTTCAAGGGGTTCCGTTTGAACCTATGCATTCTATAGATATTAAGCTTCTATCTTGGAAACTTCTGTTTTTAGTTGCTATCTATCTCTTCGGCTCGAAGAGTTTCTGAACTATCTGCATTGCAATGCGACTCGCCTTGTTTACCATGCTGATAAGGTGGTTTTGCGTACCAAACCTGGATTCCTTCCTAAGGTTGTTACTAATAAGAATATTAATCAGGAAATTGTTGTTCCTTCTCTGTTTCCTAATCCTTCCTCTAAGAAGGAGCGTCTATTGCACAACTTGGACGTGGTTCGTGCTTTAAAGTTTTACTTGGAAGCGACCAAAGATTTTCGTCAAACATCTTCTTTGTTGTCTATTCTGGAAAACGTAGAGGTCAAAAAGCTACGGCTACCTCTCTTGCCTTTTGGCTGAAAAGCATCATCTTTTTGGCATACGAGACTGCTGGACAGCAAGCAGCCTCCTGAAAGTATTACAGCTCACTCTACTAGAGCGGTGGCTTCCACATGGGCTTCAAAAAATGATGCTTCTGTTGAACAGATTTGTAAGGCTGCGACTTGGTCTTCGCTTCATACCTTTTTCCAAATTTGATACCTTTGCTTCTTCTGAGGCTATTTTTGGGAGAAAGGTTCTTCAAGCAGTGGTGCCTTCTGTTTAACCATCTGTCTTGCCCCTCCCGTTCATCCGTGTCCTGTAGCTTTGGTATTGTATCCCACAAGTAAAGGATGAATCCGTGGACTCGTCCTACCTTTATAGAAGAAAAGTAAATTTTATGCTTACCTGATAAATTGATTTCTTCTATGGTAAGACGAGTCCACGGCCCGCTCTGTCATTTTAAAACAGATTATATTTTTTTGATTTAAACTGTCACCTCTGCACCTTGTAGTTTCTCCTTTTTCTTCCTGTACCTTCGGTTGAATGACTGGGGGGTGGAGCTAAGGGAGGAGCTATATAGACAGCTCTGCTGTGTTGCTCTTTGCCACTTCCTGTAGGGAAGGATAATATCCCACAAGTAAAGGATGAATCCGTGGACTCGTCTTACCATAGAAGAAATCAATTTATCAGATAAGCATAAATTTAGTTTTTGTTACACAAGCGTCTGGCGGATGTGCCAGATGTTCAATCTTTTTGTCAGAATCAGGCCTGTGTTTAAACCTGTTACTCCTCCTTGGAGCCTTAAAGGGACAATCCAGCCAAAATTTGAAACCACATGGGAGCATTTCGGTATTGAATTGAAGCATTTTTGTCATATACATGTATTAGCAAAAATGCTTCTAATAAAAGCTATAGCTGCTTTAAAAGTGTATTTAAGTATGCAACGTGCACCAGCATTTTAAACACAGCACTTGCTCAGAGAGCCTAAGGTGCTTTTACCATCTGGTAATTACTTAATTTGTTAATTGTTGACAAGATAAACGCCCCACTGATGATCCAAGCAGCTGCATTATTTAAAATGTGGATGCAGTGACAATGTCTAGCTATGCTTCACATGCACGTGCAGAAAAAAATGTTAACACTAAAACAGTGATAACTTTTACTAGAAGCATTTTTGCCAATACATGTATATTGCAAATATGTTTCTATTCAAATATGTAATTAATCTATGTGCAATTAAATTTTGACCAGAATGTCCCTTTAAGCTTGTTCTTAAAGTTTTGCAGCAGGCTCCGTTTGAGCTTATGCATTCCAGAGATATTAAGTTGTTATCTTGGAAGGCTTTGTTTCTTGTTGCTATTTCTTCTGCTCGGAGAGTCTCGGAACTCTCGGCTTTGCAGTGTGAGTTACCTTATCTTTCATGCAGAAAAGGCGGTTCTTCGTACTAAGTTGGGTTTTCTTCCTAAAGTGGTTTTGGATAGAAATATTAATCAGGAAATTGTGGTTCCTTCTCTATGTCCTTATCCTTCTTCTCATTAAGAACGTCTGTTGCACAACTTGGATGTTGTGCGTGCTCTAAAATTCTACCTACAGGCGACTAAGAATTTTCGCCAGTCTTCTGCCCAATGCCCTGTTTGTTTGTTTATCAGGAAAGCGTAAGGGCCAGAAAGCTACTGCTACTTCTCTTTCCCTCTGGTTGAGAAGTATGATCCGTTTTGCTTACAAGACTGCTGGTCAGCAGCTCCTGAGAGAATTAAAGCTCATTCCACAAGGGCTGTCTCCTTCTTGGGCTTTCAAAAATGAAGCTTCTGTGGAACAGATTTGCAAGGCTGCAACTTGG